>NC_089803.1:2767500-3067500 GCF_029633855.1 Hoplias malabaricus | reverse complement strand
GCAGGTTATGAAGCATCAGATCAGACGATTTCAGTTATGACCACAGGCTGGACATTGAAATATAATTGACTCAGAGAGAAATGGGGTAATATTTAGACTGATTCCACTGGCACCAACTGGACCACCTGGAACTGTGACTTCAATCTATCTGTTAACTTGCCTGAACAGGACCTCATTCTGAGTCCTTCACGGTTTACAGTTGTAGGATATTTTACAGACTCTGAATGATCTGGCAAAAAAAGACTAGGACATAATTAAACCCAGATTATTTCAATGGGGGTTTTTTTATCTTCAGACAGACTGCACTGTTTTAACAAGTTTACACGATCCTTAAAGCCCTCCTCAGTTACAAATGAAGTTAAACTGGTGGAACTGCTTTAGTTTATACACACACAGCTTCTGGAATTCACTTCCTCCTAAAGTCCATCACACACTCAATACGCAAATTTAATAAACTAATAAAAACTCATTATGTACTGAGGAGATAAAGTATGGTCCTGTGTAGTGTCCACTGCAGGTCTATAAGAGTCAGAATGGAGGACCTTAGCTATGACCACAGGTCGGACATCTGAGTAAACCTGACACAGAGAGAAACAGAACATCACATGTCCAGTCTGATCTGATTTTATATTTCACAATTTTACTGATCTCAGTGATATTAATGAAATCCACAGAAAACAAACAGAAACATAGAGTTCCTATTATTTCATACATACATCTTCTTTTCCGCTTTTCCATTTCAGGGTCGCGGTATCCTGTTATCTCAATGTTATTAATGAAATCCACACAACACAAATATAAACACAGTGTTCCTGTTCATTTAAAAAGAGCAGAGGGATGTATGTGAGAATGTAAAAGCACTGTTACCTTCTCTGAACTTTGTCTACATTCAGTTCCAGCTGCAGAAACTCCAAAAGAATACACCACTGAACCAACACTGAGGCTTCATCTCCAGTTCAGCAGTGGATCTTTATTAATCAACTCCACAACTCTGTTCAATCTTCACTAGATTTACACTGAATTCTGTACAGGAAGAGAGAGAGAGAAAAAGAGAAAGTCCATACCAGAGTGAGAGAAACTGGTCAGAGCAGATTTTAATCTTCGACCGCCTGCAGCTAAAAGATGCTTGTTGACTCTCACTGTTTCTCTGTGACAGTGATGTGGAGGTCCATGTTTCCAGAATTTATTCAGAAAAAGGACATTCATTAATGATTATTATTGTTTATTTATTTATGAATTAGAGAGGTCTCCACACATTTGTTTCCAGTTAAACCTCTGAGTAAAAAGTGTTTTTTCAGTCACATTGATCTTTCCCCCATAAACTGGTTTAACTGCACTGCATTCTTAAAGAGAACACATTCCAGTGAAGGAGGAGTTCAAATGAAACTCCAGAACTATTTCATATTGTTAAAGAACACAGAAAAAAACGTCACAATATCTATTTATTCATTCATTAATTGTCTGTAACCCTTATCCAGTTCAGGGTGGCGGTGGGTCTGGAGCCTACCTGGAATCACTGGGAGCAAGGTGGGAACACACCCTGGAGGGGGCGCCTGTATTTGCGTCATCAGTAACTAATGTTCATTCATAAACACGCTTTACAGAGCTCTAGATGTCACAAATCACTGACCAAGGGTGCGAATCAGTTGGAGGTTTATTAAACACAACAAGCGAAGTCAAAATCAGAAGAAATATTAAAAAAACAAAAAATCAGTACAGCAAGATAAACAAGTCCAAAAGAAAGAGAAAAATGATTATCAGGCGAAAAGTAAAAAAAAAAAAAAAACACAGCCTGTTTAAAAAACAGATGTTTCAGAACTATGTAGACAACACAGAGATCTTAAAGTTACACTCTGTAATATTTTTACCTTAAAATTACAGCTTCAAAGTCATTGTGATGCTTCACTGACCTATAATATGGAGAATAGAGCTTCTGTCGTTGCTAATCTCAGGTCAGCAACGCAGAAACTACACTATGTAACATCTGGAGGCGGGTAGGAAACCACCCCTTTCCTTCCCCTCCCTACCAATTTCAGTACAGTGCTATAAAAGTTAATTGCACTAGGGGGGGAGCCTTACTCTAAATGAGTAAAAAACTGTTACGCACAAGTTTCCTGTGCCATTGTGAAGATTTATACTTGTGTGTTGGAGCCTGTTTCACTCTGCAATTACACTGCCAATCCACTAGGGCTGAATTTCAAACATCTTCTTCAACCCTATGTAGTACACAATGTAGTGGTGTAGTGGCATTTAATCTTTGGCCATTTCTGCTGGAACCAAGAGCGACACTAGAGTCATTCCACCTACAGTGTGTTAAACATGAGTCTTGTTACAAAAATTATAATAAGACTTTAGAGCCATAATAGGAAAAAAACCTTTACTTATGATACTTGATGGTACATTTGAAGGTAAATACTTTTGTAGTTTTACTGAAGTAGAGACCTACAACAAGGACCTCTAATTTTACTAGAGTTTACGTTGGTGCTGAAACATTTTAGTCATGTTTATGTAGTCAGAGTTCCTTTGTTCAATGGACATCCATGAACCACAGTCTAGAAACCATGAAGAACCATGCGCCAAATTCTATAGAGGACTGTGATCGGATATTGATTGCTTTTCATTTGTGGCACAAATACAGTACTGCTCTCAGCTGAAATGCAATCCCATCTTTGCGTTGCTTTGACACATTCACAGCACCAAAATACAATACAGCTGAGCTGACTGCATTTTTCTGACACTAATTCAGCATTTTATTCTTGAAATGGAAATCGACACACATCGTTTTTTCTGGTAAGAGACAGAGCAACATTAAATCAATGTAATGTATATTTGTTTTTCATTTTGGCACATTTTCTCCACATCTGTGTTTAAAAGTCTCATGTGTATTGCATTACAATGAGACGTTCATTTTTGCCAGACCACCTGCCGGGGCCTAGAAGAGGCATTTGTGCTTACCGACTGACTCACTGACAGACACCTAATGCTGAAACGCGCATTCGCAAGTAGGAATTATTTCACTGAGAGAACTTATGGTGGCACCAATACACCACTACACCGTCTCTTGTTAGCTCAGCCATATTTCACATTCCAGTTTGGGATCTAAATTTGGAACCGATCGGTGGTGACAAGAGGTCTACTTTTCTCTGAACACTGTCTCTTTTTGGGACAAAAAAAATGCATTTTCCAGTGTTTAAGGGGTGAGAGGGCTGAGGGCTGAATTGGGACACACTCCAATGTAGGTCCACCGTCCACTGCAGAGCACCTCACCATTACTGAGTTTCTGAGTAAATTACATCTACAAAGATTTTTGTTTAACGTGAAACATGAAAACGGACAAAATTATTAAAGCCAGAACACCAGAGCACAGTTTTATCTGTCAGACCCTTATAGAACTGTAAGTCAGTAATAAATATCTAGTTCCCAGTGAGGCCCTGTTCCTTTATCAAGTGTAGATTACTTTACTGATAAAATATTATGGTGCTTGTTTTTTTTTTAATGTTCAGAAACAAGTAATAAACTAATTTTATAGTTTATTACTTGTTATTATTGTAAACAAAGACATTGATATGAAGAACCAAAGCTTCTCCAGACCTTCAAATGACAAGGGTATGTATTTTGGGCTTTAGTGTTTTGAAATGCCAGAAAAACCTCTGTGACAGCGGCTATTTGACTAATGGCGGACCGGCTAAACTAGGTTTGCCTAGTTTCTCTTTGCTCTTGTTTAAATATCTCGCAATGTAAAGCAGTAGATTTGTGTACTGGTTACATTTCAAGGTGATTGTATACAGTAGATTGGATTTTTATATAAACACCTTAAAAATTAAAAAACCTTAAAAAATCACTTGTAAACTTGTTGCAAAATAGCAGCATTCAACTGCAGTGATTAAAACAACCACAACTGTCAACAAACATTTAACTGATTTAACATTTTCTTCAACTATTTTTTGGAAGGCAGATTGGCATTCAGGAAAACCAAGTGTCTCAGCTCGGAGGGGTTGATCCGGCCACCCACCCCTCCCCTTCCTGCTTGGTGGTATAACTCTTCGCTGATTGGTACCTTTGCTTGTTGTTCTCTGATTGGTTGAATGACAAGCCTTAGAAAAAAATGGCTCGTCTTAGACGGGAACCGGTTCTCATAGTTCACTTACAATAGCCGGCTCTTTGAATCGGTTCGTTTGCGACCGACACATCACTAGTGTGTGGCTGGGGGGAGGGGGGGTCTTTTTGTTTCTGTGGATTTTTTTAAATAATGGTATGACATTTTGTTTGAATTTTGACCTCTACCTTTGCCATGAAAGGAGGTGCATGCCAATGCTGTAAAGAGGTCAGAATGCACCTAAACTGCCCCATACCAAACAAGCTCTTTGACCGCTGCAATCATAAACAGCGAATCAATGTATATATCTGAATGCAGAGTCATGTTACTGGTGTTTGAGGGATGGCAGTATGTAATGGAATGTGGTTTTCGAAGTTTGTAGCTGTAACTACATACCATGCCTCAGGGCAATTTATTTCTGAAATTGACCATCCTCTGTGTTATGAGATATTTATACAAAGGTCAGTGGTAGATACTATCGATCTCGAGTGTGTTTCTATTTGTGTATTGCTAACTTTCATTTCATTCATTCATTATCTGTAAGCACTTATCCAGTTCAGGGTCGACACACACACACATTCACTCACACACACACACCTACAGACAATTTTGAGTCACCCATCCACCTACCAACGTGTGTTTTTGGACTGTGGGAGGAAACCGGAGCACCCAGAGGAAACCCACGCAGACACAGAGAGAACACACCACACTCCTCACAGATAGTCACCCGGAGGAAACCCACGCAGACACAGAGAGAACACACCAACTCCTCACAGACAGTCACCCGGAGGAAACCCACGCAGACACAGGGAGAACACACCACACTCCTCACAGACAGTCACCCGAAGGAAACCCACGCAGACACAGAGAGAACACACCACACTCCTCACAGACAGTCACCCGGAGGAAACCCACGCAGACACAGAGAGAACACACCACACTCCTCACAGACAGTCACCTGGAGGAATCCCACGCAGACACAGAGAGAACACACCAACTCCTCACAGACAGTCACCCGGAGGAAACCCACGCAGACACAGGGAGAACACACCACACTCCTCACAGACAGTCACCCGAAGGAAACCCACGCAGACACAGGGAGAACACACCACACTCCTCACAGACAGTCACCCGGAGGAAACCCACGCAGACACAGAGAGAACACACCACACTCCTCACAGACAGTCACCCGGAGGAAACCCACGCAGACACAGGGAGAACACACCACACTCCTCACAGACAGTCACCCGGAGGAATCATTGCATCTGAAAGGATGACGTGAAATACCCATTTTTTATTTATTGGAACAACACTGTTCCTAAGTCTGTATGCCACCTTTAGGCCAATTATACACGAGAACAACATTCAGCACCACAGTTAGACAGATGATATGCATATATACCTGGCTCTGTCACCAGATGACCAAACTGCAATAGAGTGACTGTGTCAGTGTTGAAGAAGTATTACCCAAATGTTTAATTGAATAAGGAAAAAAACAGAAATCATTTTATAACAATGCATTCAGCTGTAAGTCTCTACTCTCTGGATCTAAAAACAAAGACCAAGTCTATAATCATGTCTTGAAGTTCTAATTAATTTCTATCTTACCTTTACCAGCCACATTTAAAGCAATCACAAAAACCACCCTCTTTCACCCTGAATATGTGTCCTGAATTAGAGGTCTGGGGCGTCATTTATTAAACTGTATGGATTGTGGAGTGAAAGAGTGTGCACGCACAAAAGCCAGAATATAGTCAGAATTTTAAAACTGTCCGTACACACACCTGAACGCTGTTTCCTCTTTATAAATCACAACTTCCTTCAAAACAAATGAAGGTGAACCAGCCTCATGCTTAGCTTCTGTAACACCACATTTACCTTTAAATGGTCAATGTAATTAACCTCGTGAATATTTAGATTTAGGGCTTCTTCATTAATTTTCACATGAGATAGTGGAGAAAACGAAGGACTGAAAGTCCTCCATTTGAAACTTTGGAAACTATGTGGTAGAAGTTATTGTTTCAGAGGTAGAGGCGAGGTAAAATGTGTTGTTTGGCCTCAGTCATGGCATTACGCACAAACACAAGTGGCATGTGGCTGCAGCAGTAAACATTGTCATTGTTTACAAAAAAAATAATAAAAATTCATAATCTCTGAAAACATGCCGCGTTATTAGGTCTTAGTAGTGCCAAAAAAGCCATTATGAGAGACAGTGCATATACAGAGTGAAATAAAACAAGCTAGAATATAACAATACTACAAATAAAGTAGAATGAGTTACAGCAAGCATTTAATTTTTTTATTATGCATTTTTTATGAGGCAATTTTTAAAAAAGTGAGTGTAATCTACCTTAATCTTTATTTATACTTTTTTTTTTTAATCTTAATCTATGCGTTATAAACATGAGGATTGTTTGCACATTTACTTGCAATTCTCTATTTTACCACATGATGTCACCAATGCGCTTCTGCCATGTTTTTGTGGGATACGCAGGGGTCACCCCTTGCTTAAATATTTGCTCAATTTAGTAAAAAGGTATTTTATAATAAATCAGTTTCTGCACTGCACACGCACATTTCAGACCTATTTTTTCCAGACCCTTTAATAATGAGGCCCCTGGTGTCCCAAATGACCTAAAAAAGCTCCTCCATAATTTTATATCCAGCAGGGTGGACTTCTGGTCTCTGTATTAGATTTCCTAAAAAGTCCTTTCAATGGTTCCAGATGGTTTCAAAATGCTGCAACAAGAGTTTTAACCATGACAAAAATAACGGAGCATGTTACTCAAGGTCTAAAATCTCTACTCTGGCTTTCTGTCCATTAAAGAATAGACTTTAAGGTGCTACTCTTAGTTTATATATCACTGAATGAATCAGATACAGAACTCATCACTGATGTGGGTATGAATCAAGAAGACCTCTAAAAAACTGTATAAACAAATAGACTTTTTCTAATTGTTCTTTTGTGAAGTGGGTGAACTTGAAAGTTTGTCACAGACAACAGCTTGAGGAAAATGAGAAGAAAGGAAATGCAGTGAAACAATAGCAGTTGAGGAGTGAAGAGGCAAATGAACATTGGGTGAAAAAATAGTAGATCAAATTTGAAACCATGCCGTTATTTTGTTTGATCCTTCATGTACATCATATTGAGAGATGGAAATCTCTGGAAATGTATCTGATAGTGAGTTCGAGTTTGAAATACTTGTAGAATTACCATCATTAGTGCTGAAGTAGTGATGGTTCTCTTAGCAAGAGCAGACTTTAAAAATTAAACATGATGAAACGGAGGGAAACTATACCAGCATACAAGAATAAAACATACAATATTGAGGTATGCTTGTGAGTTTAGACTAAGTTCAGTTTTGTAGTATATATTTTGCATGTGTATACAAGACGTTAAATTGTTATATTTGGGAAAGCAAAAACCTAATAACATGACATCTCCTTACCCAACTGAAGTGTTTCTGTCAGCAGAACTTCTAATACTGAAATGCTAGACAGGACAAAATGTCTCAAAGCTATGTGGCAGCGAGACTGTGCTACAAACTGCACAGATCAAGATTGAAAGGGGCTGTTAATCAAAGTTCTTGAGAATAAAAATGATGTCTGTAATTTGGACAGCAAATTTAAATAGTAATTGGTCATTGTTTAGTTAGGACCGTAAATGTAAACAGCAAATGTATATAAATTTATCACATTATATTATATGATTGCTGTACACAGTAAGGCAGCACGGTGGAGCAGCAGGTCGTGTCTCTGTCACAACTCCAGACACATGGAGGTTGTGGGTTTGAGTCCCGCTCCGAGTCACTGTCTGTGAGGAGTGTGGTGTGTTCTCCCTGTGTCCGCGTGGGTTTCCTCCGGGTGACTGTCTGTAAGGAGTGTGGTGTGTTCTCCCTGTGTCTGCGTGGGTTTCCTCCGGGTGACTGTCTGTGAGGAGTGTGGTGTGTTCTCCCTGTGTCTGCGTGGGTTTCCTCCGGGTGACTGTCTGTGAGGAGTGTGGTGTGTTCTCCCTGTGTCTGCGTGGGTTTCCTCCGAGTCACTGTCTGTGAGGAGTGTGGTGTGTTCTCCCTGTGTCCGCGTGGGTTTCCTCCGGGTGACTGTCTGTAAGGAGTGTGGTGTGTTCTCCCTGTGTCTGCGTGGGTTTCCTCCGGGTGACTGTCTGTGAGGAGTGTGGTGTGTTCTCTCTGTGTCCGCGTGGGTTTCCTCCGGGTGACTATCTGTAAGGAGTGTGGTGTGTTCTCCCTGTGTCTGCGTGGGTTTCCTCCGGGTGACTGTCTGTGAGGAGTGTGGTGTGTTCTCCCTGTGTCTGCGTGGGTTTCCTCCGGGTGACTGTCTGTGAGGAGTGTGGTGTGTTCTCCCTGTGTCTGTGTGGGTTTCCTCCGGGTGACTGTCTGTGAGGAGCGTGGTGTGTTCTCCCTGTGTCCGCGTGGGTTTCCTCCAGGCGACTGTCTGTGAGGACTGTGGTGTGTTCTCCCTGTGCCCGCGTGGGTTTCCTCCGAGCTCCGGTTTTCTCCCACACTCCAAAAACACATGTTGGTAGGTGGATTGGAGACTCAAAAGTGTCCGTAGGTGTGAGTTAATGTGTGTCGTCCTCTGAGGGACTTGTGCCCCCTTCAGGGTGTGTTCCTAGAATAAACAGATTCAGATTACAGTCACTGTCTTGTATCATTTTACACAACAGAGGAATGGCCATAAATTACCCTGCTGATAATATAAAGAGCAAAGAAAATCTACTAAATGGACAGTCCTCAAGTTTTACACCAGGAAGGAAATATGGACAAGAACAGTGAGGAATGGTCTGATTAAATCCTGTATAAAGCATTTCAGTTTTACATATGAAGGAGCATATTGATAAAAAATGCTGACTTAATTCCATTTCATGTTCCTCATTTAAACACACACACACGCCCATATTATGGGTGGTGGGTCTGTACGATAATGAGTCCGGCCTGGTGACGTGGGCTTCTCAGCCACTAGGCACTCACCTTCAGGCTCTATCCCTAGGCCAGACTCCAGGGGGCACTGGTATGACATCCGTCATAAGGGTGCTTCATGGACTGTGTTTGTCTGGATCTTCACTCCAGGCCTGTGCCCCATGGGAGAGCCTACTGGGACACCACATAGCCCAGGAGTTCATTAGCCCATACAAGCACCACCAAGACAGGAACATGACGCCTGTTTCTTTAAAACAGAGGTCGTGTGAGCAGCAGTGCAGTCTAACCTGCTGCCGCCTGTTCTCCAGTGAAAACTCTCCTATGGAAACAAGGACCGCGACCCTATGGCGACTATCCAATCAGAACACGGGTAGTAAGAAGTTCCAGCCAATCGTATCTCAGGGGGCGGGTGTTGTGGAGCGGACGGGAGGAGCAGGAGGAGAGCTGTGTGTTGGAGAGAAATCAGGATCTGTTTTTACTGAAGGTAAAGGTTGTGTATGAGACTGTTCCACAGTTTACACTGTGTCTGTAACTGTCTCTCTCTCTCAGAAACAGGGACAGACAGGTTCTCTCTCTGAAGGGAAGGTGGAGAATGGAGGAAATGTGGGAGCTGTGTCCACACTGAGCTCAGGAGGCTAGTGTTAGCTCTTAGCTGTGACTCTGGGAGATGGTAATGTTTACAGTTGGGTGGAGAACGGTGAACTACTCCTGTTTGTTCAGGTCCAGGTAAGAAATAAACCCTCTGATGGAGGAGTACTTTCCTGGGGGCGTTAATAAAGTGTAAACCCATACACTTGTCTTTAGATTAATGGTAAAGATTGTATTATTTCTTCAGAAAAAAGTAAATGTAATAAGCATTACAATAAAAATAATATAGCTGTTTTACTGTATTTTGCCGCAGGGAAAGTAAATGAACTACACAATTTCCAACAATCAAACACTCAGTATAAAGGACACAAAACTTGGAAGGTTAAATAAATCAGAATAAAACCGGTGACACAATAACCAAAAGAGAAATATACAAAAAATACAGTTTATTGACTAAATTAAAAAGGAATCTTTTAAGCTTTGGTTAAAAGAAATGTCCTTTCAGAGCCCCTCTATTCTTTTCTGGAAAAGTGTTGTGTTTTGTGGTGTTTAAAGCGTGAGTTTAATCATTTTATACTACTTCAAACACATGATTTCACAACCAAATTTATGCTCACTTTTTTTTACAGATGCCCCTGATAAAATATTTCGGTGGTTTGATCCTGAATTTAATGAACCGAATTTGAAACACAATGTGCACAATATTCCAAACTGTACTTATTTTACACTAATTTAACTGATTAAAGACAATGAACTTGTGGAACACAAATTCACGTTAGATCTAATTCAGCTTCAAATGCAAATTCAAGTGAACACAATTATTTAGCCATATTTAACTCCCAGTCTGTTCTCATTGTGTCTGTGTAGGTTTCCTTCAACAGTACAAAAACTACATATTGTAATAGGGGGATTGGTAACTCAAGTGTCCATAGGCATGAGTGTGTGGTGCCCTGTGATGGACTAGTGCGTCCTGGCTCCAGACTTACCGTGACCCTGAACTATGGCACAAGCATCATTCTACCTACCTGCCTCTAGAGTCCGTACTTGTACAGTGATTTTCTCTGGCTTAAAGTGCAAAGACCTAGGAACCATATGATTTTTTGGAAAAGCAAAATGAAATATATGACATGGCAATTTAAACCAGATATTCAGATATTGAATGGCCGATGTTCTCCTCAATAATATGTCAAGACATTACTTTCGCAAGGATGTCCATCTGACTGGCTGAAAAACACTCACCAAAGCATTGCAATGCCACTCCCCTGACTGACCCTGGGGATTGAGTTCCTAGAGGTCACATCTGTGTTCAAACAAATCACTTTACGCATCTGCGATCACAGAATCGAGAATGAAGGTTTTGAAGAGACTTGGTGTTGACGCCTCACTCTCAGGGGTGTGGAAATAACAGAATAGTGAATACAAACATTTTTATGTTGCATATTTTGCACCTAGCAAAGCCATTAAATGATAATGAATTTACACCAGCTTCAGATTGCATGACTTTTCTTTTCCTTTTTGTCTTCCAGAAAAGAATCACATTCTTGTCCTGAGATCAGTGCCCAGAATATTTCTACTGTACATAAATTCATCAGGCAACATCACATTGGGAAGTATATCACAATGTTGAAATCAGGGGAGATTAAATGTGAGGAAACAGAGTTTGAAAGTTCCAGTTCTCAGGAAACATCTTCGGTTACATCCCACACGGATACATCTAGCAAACAACCGCAGAAGCTTACAAAAAACAGGAAAATTTATGACTGCCCAGATTGTGAGAAGAGTTTTACTCTGCCATTTTCTCTCAAACAACACCAACGCATTCACACTGGAGAGACACCGTATATATGTTCAGAGTGTGGAGAACCTTTTACTAGACTGAGTCATCTTCAAGAACACAAGCGCATTCACACCGGAGAGAAACCGTATCAGTGCTCAGAGTGTGGGAAGAGTTTTACTCAACATGGTGGCCTTCAAAGACATCTGCGCATTCACACAGGAGAGAAACCGTATGAGTGCTTAGAGTGTGGGAAGTGTTTTAACCTTCAAAGTAATCTCAAACAACACCAGCGCATTCACACAGGAGAGAAAATGTATTCCTGTTCAGAGTGTGGGAAGCGATTTAGTCAACAGAATCATCTTCAAACTCATCAGCGCATTCACACGGGAGAGAAACCGTACCAGTGCTCAGAGTGTGGGAAGTGTTTTAGTCTGCAGAGTTCTCTCAAAAATCACCAGCGCATTCACACTGGAGAGAAACCACATCAGTGCTCTGACTGTGGGAAGAGTTTTACTGAACAAAGTTCTCTCAAAAAACACCAGCGCATTCACACTGGAGAGAAACCTTATCAGTGTTCAGAGTGTGGGATGAATTTTACTCATCAGAATTCTTTCAAAGCACATCAACGTATTCACACAGGAGAGAAACCGTTTTGTTGTTTAGAGTGTGGGATGACTTTTACTCACCGGCTTTCCCTCAAAATCCACCGGAGCGTTCACTCTGGGGAGAAACCATATTCATGTTTAGAGTGTGGGAAGAGTTTTACTCAGCAGAGTTCTCTCCAAATACATCAGCGCACCCACACAGGAGAGAAACCCTATTCCTGCTCGGAGTGTGGAAAGAAATTTACAAGACTGGGGAATCTCCAAGAACACCAGCGCATTCACACAGGAGAGAAACCATATTACTGTACAGAGTGTGGAATGAATTTCCCAAGAATTGGGAGTTTCGAAGAACATCAGCGCATTCACGCAGAAGAGAAGACAAATCAGTGCTAAATGTGAGGGATTTTTCACTACAGAGTGAGAGAGTACATTCAGACATTTGGGTTTAAAGGAATGCAAACACACAATATTGTAGCACATAATCTCCAACCCTAAGACAATGCAGCTTTAAGGAAATTGATTATGGAGACCCCAGGGTTGGAACTGTGTATTCAACACATGGAAGATCACTTTGTAACATGGTTTGATGCTTGTTCCCTTCCCCAAGTGTATGCATCTGATGACTGGATATTTCTAAAGCTTTTAAGCTCTCTGGAAGAGTTTTTTAAACTCTTTTTGATGAAGGACATATCTTCCAAGGATAGAAGTGAATGAGCTACTGTTGTTACCATTTCATCATCAAAAATAATCATATGCTTAGCCCATAGACCTGGAGTCTCTTTTTGAGCAGTGCTTGTGACTTTGTGTAAAGAAGAATATGAAGTAGTCTGGAAGACCCCAGCTATATCCTTACCCAGTTTAAGGCATTATGTATCTATTTGCAGAATGGTTAGTTTCAGAGTTAGAGGACTACCAGAGATCCCATATTTTGGGGAGATACTTGTGCACTGGTAGACATATGGTGTGGAATATTGCCATTGTATTCATACAAATTTACATGTGCTTACTAGTGAATAGACTAATAAAATCCTCAACTGAAACTCATAATGTTTGTTTTATCTTTGTAAGCTTAGTAATAGACAAACTTTAATATTATAAGCTTAAAAGATGTGCAAAATTTTAATTTTATAGTCACAACTTAATTAATAGGCCTCAAATATTTACCCATTTCTTCCTGAAAAGCTCAAGGGCAAAGAATGCAATAATATCACATTTACTGCTGCCAAATATCCATCGTAATGTCTGTTTAATCAGATGTAATTTCTTTCCTCAACATGACTAAATGTGAAGGCCTTTTCTGTTAGGTGGTGTGCGTCTTTGCTGTCTTGCTTCTGTTGCCGGCTATTTGTCCCATGACATTCAAGGGAGCATCTGTGACTCCAAAAGCTACTGTGTTGAACAAGATGGTGGCCAGAGCTCGTACAGAGAAAGTAGAGAGTCTGATCTTATTGGTGCTTTGGGTGTCTCTGGTCCCTTGACTGTAGTGTAATGGGTCTCTTTGTATTTGTAAATGCTTTCCACCCCATGTCTGGAATATTATTGTGCTTTTCTAATGCATGGTCCCTACTCCAATGTTTGCAGCTTTTCCATTAGGTGTCTGTTTTATTTTTTAGTCCCTGTTCTCTCATGGCCCTGAATGAACAGATTAGGGATAAACCTTGCATTGCTCTGCTTGCCCAGAGATAGTGAGGCTTTACATTGAAAAACCCACCAGGTAGGTACCATGCAGTGGAACAGCAACAATAAACTTACCTGCACTTCAATATATATATATATATATATATATATATATATATATATATATAGATTAATACAGATTTATACTATATATATATAATACAGTATAAATCTGTATTAATCTAACAGGCAAGATTGATATGTCTATTCCATTTTCACCATGTTAATAATCTATATACAGACACATCGGGTTGGTAGGCAGGTGCCCTTATTGTGTTTATGTTTTGATAGTTACTTTAGGTAGGTTTTTGTTTATTTTAATCCAGCCTAGCAGAAGATTCCATTATATAGTGGGTGGTTTGTTTTATAGTTTTTTATTTTCTTTGGCACGGTGTTGTTTGGGTTTCCCAGACCATGATAAGCCATTTTGCGTGAGGTCCTAGAATGAATGTATGTGCTTCCTTCTATTAAAAGAACTTTTGATTACCCCTGTTTTATTTTTAAGCCTGGTTTCTTAATTTGGCCCTATCTGAAATGAGCAGAAAATTATGGCAGGGTTTTTATGAGTTATTTAAATATTTAAGCAAAGAAATAAAAAGCATTGATACTTAATTAATTAGAATTACAATTTGTGGTATTAAATTTGCAATTTAAAAATATAATTGACTGTAAATTTAAATATATTAAATGCATTTATTAATGTTACTTTTTTCATGGTTGCCCCTCTACTGTGCTACTGTACAGGTCATAAAATTAGAATATCATGAAAAAGTTGATTTATTTCAGTAATTCCATTCAAAAAGTGAAACGTGTAAATTATACTCATTCATTACACACAGACTGATATATTTCAGGTGTTTATTTCTTTTAACTTGATGATTATAACTTACAACTTAAGAAAACCCCAAATTCAGTGTCTCAGAAAATTAGAATATTAATTAAGACCATTACAAAAATAGGATTTTTTGAAACGCAGGCCAACTGAAAAGTATGAACATGCACAGCACTCAATACTTGGGGCTCCTTTTGCCTGAATTACTGCAGCAATGCGGCGTGGCGTGGAGTCGATCGGTCTGTGGCACTGCTCAGGTGTTTTGAGAGCCCAGGTTGCTCTGATAGTGGCCTTCAGCTCTTCTGCATTGTTGGGTCTGGTGTATTGCATCTTCCTCTTCACAATATGCCATAGAGGCATGAAGTGCTCTAAAACTTCCTGGTAGATGGCTTCGTTGACCTTGGACCTCAGAAAACACAGTGGACCAACACCAGCAGATGACCCAAACCATCACTGACTGTGGAAACTTTATATTGGACCTCAAGCAACATGGATTCTGTGCTTCTCCTCTCTTCCTCCAGACTCTGGGACCTTGATTTCCAAAGGAAATGCAAAATTTACTTTAATCAGAGAACATAACTTTGGACCACTCAGCAGCAATCTGTCTTGCCCTGCTTGTGTAAGGTGACCAACACCTGCTAATAAATGTGTGCAGATCACTCCTCAAAGTCAGTGGATGGCTGTCGTTTATTGGTTATACTGGATGACAGATCTGTCATGGTGAATAGATACTCCTGTCACCCAGCTCTCACAAACATCATGTGTGTTCTCTGTTACAGCAACCAAAGGGCTAAAACCTGGAGAAGCACAGCAACACTTAGGTTTGAGAGTACTACATGGTGTAGAATTATTTCTACACCCACATTAATTCCTTGACTTACTCCTGAACATGTAGGACTTTCTATAATACTTAACATGGCTTAATGCAGCCATGTAACCTTATCACAGCCACTATTAAGTGTTTAATGTTTTCATGTTGAAAGGCAACATCACCCCCTAGTGTCAACTCACTCCATCTCCAGTTCAGCTTTGAAAATCACTCTGAACTGGGAGGAGCAGATAATGGCAGGAAAACGGCCTTTATCAAGCCCACTGAGCCTCCTGTTTTAAACTCGCTCCTGCCTCCACCCCGTCTCCACCCTTTTCTCATATTCATTTATCCAACGGGGGGGTCCGGCTTCATACGCATTCATAAGCCGCCCTGAACTCTTCCCCAAAAGACTTCTGAGTTCGCCTCCCCGTTTCAGCCTCTACGGGCGTGGTCTGTACTAGCAAAGAGCACATTTAAGAACCACTCCTGAAACAACAAGGAGAACCTTGCCACAAATTTGCTGTGTCACATTTTACAAGTCCAACAATAAAATCTGCTGTTTATTATTTCCTTTACTTCCCCAAAAACCTGACTGGATGAAATGATATCACTGTGATGCACAAATTCTTGTTACAGTGTGAAGGAGTTAAAAATTAATATCTTTAAATTATGTTGCAACATTAAAATCTTTGAGTTTTTGTCTTGAAACAATTTTTTACAACATTTCTGGAAATTGATTTTCAATTATTACATCTATTATTCCACTGCTTTTAGCCTATGCTGTGACAGAAATGTTGTGCTTACATGATGACACATGATGACATATGGATGCCACATTAATGGCAAAGCTGCATTTAGTAGTAGTAAACTCATTTGTAATCTCATGCTGTTAGTCTCGGACAGAAACGTGCCTCTTGTTACTTACCTTTCTATACCAAGAAGCTAAAAATTAATTTATTTTCAACCTCCATATATTTGAAAAGTAGACACTTTAGGGTTTCTGGGGGTATATTTACAATGATAAAAACTGTGAGTGCGTCAGTGATTTTTCTCAAGTTCTGATCTATCCCACTGGCGGGAGTGCTGATTCCAAAGGGTTAAAGAATGCTGCAGGCCTCATATTTTAAATTTGTATATTTTTTAAAAGTAAATCAAGTTGTTACAAGATTACAACATTACAAGTTTTTCCTCATCTGATTCTCTAATCACAGCTCTGTGAGAGCACAAAAACTAGATTTAGCAAGGTTTCTATGTCAAAAGGGAATAAGAAAGGGAACAGTAAAAATGATTGAAAAGCATATTTGCTCCTTGATTCTCACTTCTGAGATCTGAAGTTAACAGAGGAACTTTCTCATTTAAATAACAGGTGCAGAAACTGGTCTTTCAGAAAAGGGCTGAACAAAGTTGCTCACAGACATTTGATTATGACCCTAGGGGACTGTACTAATGGGTACAACATGTCCCCTTCACATAAAGCTTCAAGACAATTACCACACCACAGATTCCCATTTTTGCTGCAGTTTACAAGATATATGACACATCAGGGAATGGTGTCCGGAGATTACTGTAATATTATAAAAAGTAGTTCATAAATGTAAGTTCACCTGTTCTCTCTTTTTTGGGCCCAGAATGTAAAAATAATAGGTCATGACGCTCCATATTGAAATGTTTGTACTGAACTGAGATTTGAAATGAATATGTCCTTTAATGTAGACATTTCTAGACTCTGGAGCTTAAATATTTAAATATGTAGAATGCAGGAGACTTTTAAATATTCTACATTATTTGAACTTTAATCTTCCTGTTTATTTGGAAGATGGACTCCTCCATTTTCACTGAAAAGTGTTCAGAATCCAGTGCAGTTACACCAGTTTATGGGGGAAAGATCAGTGTGAGTGAAAAACAACATTCTTCTTTAACTGGAGATCAACTTGTGGAGACCTCACTTCTTCATAAATAAATAAACAATAATAATATATCATTGCGGAATGTCCATTTTCTGAATAAACATGGACCTCAGCATCACTGTCACAGAGATACAGTGAGAAACAAGAAGTATATTTTAGCTTCAGGCGACAAGACTGAAATTAGCTCTGACCGGTCTCTCTTGCTCTGGTATGGACTTTCTTTTTCTTTCTTTCTATGTCTTTCTCTCCCTCTCTCCCTGTACAGAGAAAACAAAGTTCAGTGTTACTCTAGTGAAGAATGGAGAGAGCTGTGGAGTTGATCAATACCAATCCACTGCTGAACTGGAGATGAAGCCTCA
Organism: Hoplias malabaricus; assembly: GCF_029633855.1. Lineage (NCBI taxonomy): Eukaryota > Metazoa > Chordata > Actinopteri > Characiformes > Erythrinidae > Hoplias > Hoplias malabaricus. The sequence goes on along the minus strand of NC_089803.1, from coordinate 3,049,911 downwards.
GTGTTGGTTTAATGGTGTTTTCTTTTGGGGTTTCTGCAGCTGGAACTGAATGTAGACAAAACTCAGAAAAGGTAAGAGTACTTTCACATGCTCACATACATCCCTTTGCTCTTTTTAGATGAACAGGAACACTGTTTATACTTGTGTTATGTGGATTTCATTAATAACATTGAGATTAAAATTATGAAATGTAAAATGAGATCAGACTGGATAGTCTAACATCCAGTTTGAACCTCATGTGACATTCTGTTTCTCTCCGTGTATAGTTTGTTCAGACGTCCAGTCTGTGGTCAAAGCTAATATACTCCATTTTGATGCTTATAAATCTGCAGTGGACACTACACAAGACCATTCTTTATCTCCACAGTACGTACTGAGTTTTTATCAGTTTATTAAATCTGTGTATTGAGTGTGTGACGGACGTTAGGAGGAAGTGAATTCCAGAAGCTGTGTGTGTACAGACTAAAGCAGTTCAACCAGTTTACCTCCATTTGTAACTGGACACCTGAAGGAAGGGTTTATGGATCCTGTAAATCAGCCGTGTGTGTAGTCTGTCTGAATAAACCCTACTGAAATAATCTGGGTTTGATTATGTGCTAGTCTTTTATTACCAGGTGATTCAGAATTCCAGTGGACAATGGTAGACACAACAGCAATTTGCTTAATTGAACACACACTTATAGTGAGGTCCCATTCATGGGAATTGAACAGGTAAATACAGACAGAAAGTCTAGTCCATGGTCAACCCCAAAGGCCACAGAGCGGGATGGTCAGATCAAATCAAGCTGAACTGAAGAAGTCTATTCCTTCACACTTCAGCGACTGCAGACAGCAGGAAATTCATGGCAAGAAATTTACTCAGACATTGGTTTGGTCATCACAGATGGAAACACACTTTTGGATGGTAAATAAAAACAAGGTGCAGGGATTTGGTGCTGCTCCCAAATTATTGCAGTTCACAAAATATAATACAAATACTACTACACAACGCACAAGTATAAACGTTCACATTGACGGTGGGTACTTGTGCAGGCTACAGAATAGGTTCTGCTTTTTTGTCAAACCAGAGGCAGTAATTGCCATTAGTCGGACATATCATTGGGAGATTCAGTGACAAGTTTTGCATCAGCCCCGAGGCCAGGGGTCAGAGATAGATCTGGACAAGTTTTGGCTGTGGGATGCTTTTGATCTGAGCTCACACTTAATCCTGCATCATGTGAATTCATCATTAATACAGATATAAACACAGATTTTAATCTCAGCTCAAAGACATCAATCTGTGATAAGTGCTAATGCTGGCCTTACACCAAATTATTTTTCAAGCAATTTCACTGTCGTGGACAAATTTCCAAAGTTCCAAAAATTTCCAAAGTGAGTTGCAGTGCACTGCCTTTGTCTTGTGTGAGGAAGTCAGTTCAGTTGTTTTAAGTCAGTCTTTTTTCCTCATCTTGACACGCCAATAAAATTAACAATAAACATCGTAAATGTTAATAAAGTACATATTAAGTAAAGTACTGTATTTAATGTACAAAACAGCTTAAATTTGGAGGGAATGTACATCTCACTCAGCACCCCTAACTTGCCAGTCCAATAATGCATCCCCATTGCATCGACTCTAAAGCAGGGGCCTCTTGAACAAGCAGCTGTATTTGACATGTTGGCAATGAGAAGGTGGAGTTTCAGACACTGTTAAATTGGCAGTGAAGTGGTGGTCACTAATAAGTAAAGGTGGTGTGGAGGATGAACTATTTCAACTCATCATTTGGAGCAGAGCCCCAACCCATGTTAGAGAGGGGAAAAACAGTACTGTAGGGGTACATTATTGTCACTAAATGTAAAAAAAAATATTAAGGTATTTTTAAGGTGCAATAGTGGTTTTAAAGTCTAGTTGTGTTCCCTATAGGTATATTACATCCTCTACTACAGAAGAAGATATGATTATAATACACAGGATAAAACTTCCTATGCCAATCCATTAGAGTTTCACCAAGTGCCCACCCATCTCTCTTCCTACTTGCAGCAACAAAGTGTCTGTTATCACCCATTGTTTATATCCTACACCTAACCGCTAAGATTGATGTGGCAGTTTATGATCATTACTGGACTTAAAATGTAGGGGTGCTGAGTGTGACATACAATTGGGGGTGACCATCATTTTTTCCTAATCAACCTCAAAGTAATTCCCTCCAAATATATTAAATACAATACATTTCAATGTTTATTGGTCATTTACAATGTCCATGTCACGATTTGCATGAGCAAATATTAAAGCATATTGCTATTCATCTATTGTCTGGTCCCAGACCCCACCCCCTCTGAGCTAGCTTTACAGCCCTACCATTATCTTAACTGTCAATAACCGTAAATTCACACTGGCCTCCCTAATGATTAAGGCTGTGCCTAGCCCCACTGGCACTGTTAATGCATTCTCAGTGCCACCAGTTCCATGTGATCTTTATGTGCTCCATCACCAAAAACCACAATAACAACTTCTGCAGTGTATTTCCCCAACAAGTCTAACCTTTCCTTATCCACAAGCTCTGACTAGACTTTTCAGCTGTTTCTGATAACTCCTTCACTGCTGCCCTTAACTTTTGGCCCCTGATGTCAAATTGCATAAGCAGGGATGTGGCATACTTAGTTACAAATCCCGTAACACTTATTTCCACTGGTCTTACATGAATCTCTGTAGGCTTTCATTATAGTATTTGCAGAATTACAAAATGCTTCAGAAGTCCTGAAGATTTAAAAAGACCGTAAAAATGGACAATTCACATAGAATATGGTACAATTACCTTCCCTAACTAAAGGCTCTGAATATATTCCCTTGAAGGTACCACCACAATGGCAGTTTTTTTTTTTGAGAGTTTGAGGAAATCTAGTTGCAGTCTTGTAATTAATGATACTGTGATATTTTGTGATACAGTGTTTGCAAAATCATAGTTTGCAGCTGAAAAAAAAAACTGTGACATTGTTTTAGATATGAGACACTTTAGTCTTTTAAAAGTCTTTTCAAAGTCGTCTTTTGTATGGTTAGCATAAGATTCTCTGATCTGATCCTTAAAGATCTGCGCTAAATACTAGTGTATGTATTAAAACCAACTGACTAGCCTGCTGCATTGCTTTTATTAATATTATTCACTATACCGCTTTATACCACACTACACTCATATATATCCCATAACAATGACAATACTCCACTATACTCCTCTATAACCTACTATACTACACTGCCTATCTATGCAATCCACTACTCCCCAGTACAGTTCTCTATCCTTCAGTACACACCACTGCACTCCATCATGCACCCAGATTCCTTGTCTTCCAAACTTTTCTAAAATCATTTGTGTAACACAATACACTGTATATGCTACAATACACTACACACCTATACATTCAACTACACCACATTATAAACCTTTATACACCTCTAGTCTTCTGAACTTCACTAAACTCCACTCCATTACACCCCACAATACTCCACTATATTCTACAATCTACTACATTCACTGAACTCCACTACCTCCTCCACACACCACTACAGTCATCTGCACACTTCTTACAACACAATATTCCACTAAGATCCTTTACACTTCTCTGTACTTCACTACCCTTCTCTACATCTATGTTCCATAGCACCCCACAATACTCCACTAAACTAGAATCCACTATATTCCACAACACTACACTAAAATCTACTTCATCTCACTACCCTCTGCTCTAAACTCCCTTGTACTCCACTACACTCCTTTACTCTTTCTAATTGAACAATGGGTATTAATCCTCAGCTGTTCAATTGTAGCAGTTAACTCTGAGTCTGCAACTAAGCAACACACTAACAATACCTAGGTTTGGAAATGGAAACAGTGAGCATATAAGGCAACATTCTTATAAACATACAAATTATTTGGATTCTTTCAAAATGTATAAATACACCTTCAGATTTTTAAATTAAACATTGCCATTCAAAGAAAGGAAAATAAGGAGAGCTCTTGAATAAAATGAGTTCTGAAAACAATATGGGAATATTCTTTTGACGCAGCTATACATTGAAATGACAATTGAAATAAAAAAAAAATAACTTTCTTTATAAACAAAGTTTGAAATGCATTTCTCCTGAAGTGCTGTATGTGTTAGTGTAAGATCATTATTCTACAATAAAATAACCAATGAAAATCTTAACGCTTTATTAATGAATGTGAGTAATGTGTTATTGTGAACGCACAGGGAGTAGTCCAGCCTTGTGTGACACGTAAAAACTCTACAATGGATCTTCAGAATTCCAGCTGTGCAGGAGGGACCTCTGACCAAACGTGAGTAACTTTACAGTAGAGATCATTAAGAGTGAAACTGGTTATTCTTCATGTTTTTTTTCACTGTTCATATCAGTATATTCTAAATATTATTACGGATTAGCTAACGACTAACCAAATTATGGAATCTGATAGACCATAGCAATGACCTTGAAAACATCTGGCGTGTCATCGCCATATGATTCCATATCAGCGCAACAGCAAACACCTTACAGCACCCTAGCAAACACTTAGCAAAACTCCAAGCAAACAACTAGTATTTCCTTCAGGAAATGTATTTCAGTTTAAAGGCGTTTATGGGAAAGTTGTTATGAAGTTATGAATGGCTTAGTTAAATTGAATTTAATAATTCCATTTTAATTTCACGGTACTGTTTGTGCTGTGTGTTATTAGATTAATACTCAGAATGATTAATTTAGCCCTTCCAATGAAAAACACATCAACCATTTCTAATTTTCTGTAGCACTGATTTCTTGTGCAGTCTCAGCAGGTGAAGAGGTTTACAGCCTGGATATAGTGTAGTAATAAAGTGTAGAAATATTTAAGGACATTTTCATTTTAGGCTTAAGACAATTTTATAATTCATATTTCAGATAAGAACAATCAGAATATGGAGTGGCATGGTGGTGCAGCAGGTAATGTTGCAGTCACACAACTCCAGGGACCTAGAGGTTGTGGGTTCAACTGCCACTCCGGGTTTCCTCCGGGTGACTGTGTGAGGAGTGTGGTGTGTCCTCCCTGTGTCCATGTGGGTTTCCTCCAGGTCCTCCGGTTTCCTCCCATGGTCCAAAAACACACGTTGGTAGGTGAATTGGCAACTCAAAAGTGTCCATAGGTGTGAGTGAATGTTTGAGTGTGTGTGTCGCACTGTGAAAGACTGGCACCCCCTCCAGGGCGTATTCCTGTCTTGCACCCAATGATTCTGGGTAGGCTCCGGACCCACGGCGACCCTGAACTGGATAAGGCTTACAGACAATTAATGAATTTTGACTTTTTGCAAATAGAATATAAAATCCTACACCATACAAAACCATTGTGTATGATATTTCCAGATTGCAGACACAGAGACCAACTTCTCCAGAACCCAGCTGTGTGTTGATGAAGAGTGAGGTGTCTTTACCTGACCCTCCTGCATTCAGTAAAGGAGAACCCAGCTGTGTGTCGATGAAGAGTGAGGTGTCTCTACCTGACCCTCCTGCATTCAGTAAAGAAAGAGAACCCAGCTGTGTGTCTATGAACAGTGAGGTGTCTCTACCCGACCTTCCTGCATTCAGTAAAGAAGGAGAACCCAGCTGTGTGTCTATGAACAGTGAGGTGTCTCTACCTGACCCTCCTGCATTCAGTAAAGGAGATCCCAGCTGTGTGTCTATGAAGAGTGAGGTGTCTCTACCTGACACTCCTGCATTAGGTACAGGAGGAGAACCCCACTGTATGGATGGATACTGGTGGTACCATCCAGTCAGCAGTGGAGCTGACTCACGGTAAATAATTCAATTTAGAGCACACACATTTCTGATGTTTTAAATTTTCCTGTCTTGTGAGTCCTGAATTTAACCTTCAGCAGTGAAGAACATGTCTAACACTAACTGTCCTCACTGGAACATTTTTTTAAAGAGTTGAGTTTCCAATGTAAACAGGTTTATAGAGTTTCAATCTGTGGTACAGACAGGCTCTGCACTTAAAATGGTTTAATCAATATAAAATGCTTTTTGTGGTAAAAGCCAAGCTTTATTAAAAACGGATTTAACTGCCCCCATTCCTACACCGATTTAAAGTTGATTGAACATCCAGTTTCTTAGTTACCTGCATTATCATCTGTCAGAGGCAATGTGGTTATGTTATTATTGTAATGCACTATTGATGTTGGTGTTTCTGTGTTGGCCTCCATCAGTCAGCGCTCCACCAGAACAGGATCACAGAAAAACTCTCTGCAGGAGGGAACTGGAAGATCTGATGATAATGATCTGCCCACAGTTTTACAGAGACACAAAACCAACATGAAGAGCATGTACAAGAACTTATTTGAAGGAATCAGAACCCCAGAGAATAAAATCCTCCTGAACAGTGTTTACACCCAGCTCTACATCATCAAGGGAGAGAGTGAAGGAGTGAATGAAGAACATGAGGTTTTACAGATGAAGAAAACACCCAGGAGACACCAGCAGAACGCTCCAATCCACTGCTCAGACATCTTTAAACCTCTACAAAGTCATGATTGGGGGGTGACGGCTGGAGATCTCAGACTCAGAGACAGAAAAGAGGATAAAGGAGCAGAAGTGAAGAGACTCAGAAATGTTCTGACTAAAGGCATCGCTGGAATTGGAAAATCTGTCTCTGTGCACAAGTTCATTCTGGACTGGGCTGAAGGAGCAGCCAATCAGGAGGTAGATCTCATGTTTGTGCTTCCGTTCCGGGAGCTGAACTTGATTAAAGATGATCAGTACAGTCTTCATGGACTTCTGTGTGCCTTCCATCCTGAGCTCAGAGATCTGGACCCAGAGATATATCACCAGCTCAGAGCTGTGTTTATATTTGATGGTCTGGATGAAAGCAGAGTTCCACTGGACTTTGAACAGTGTGAGAAAGTGTCTGACATCACCATGACATCATCAGTGGGTGTGTTAATGACAAACCTCATCAGAGGTGATCTGCTTCCCTCTGCTCAAATCTGGATCACCTCCCGACCAGCATCAGCCAATCAGATCCCTCCTCTGTACATCCACCGTGTGACAGAAATTCAGGGATTCACTGACCCCCAGAAGAAGGAGTACTTCAGGAAGAGAATCAGGGACCAAGCCCAAGCCCAGAAGATCATCTCCCACATTAAGAGAGTGAGGAGCCTCCACATCATGTGCCACATTCCCGTCTTCTGCTGGATCTCAGCCACTGTTCTTCAGAGAATCATCACACAGAGTCACTCAGAGATCCCTAAAACTCTGACTGAAATGTACTCACACTTCCTGCTCACTCAGACAAACATGAAAAATGAGAAGTATGAGGAGAAAGATGAGAGAGACCCAAAGAAACTGCTGGAGTCCAACAGAACTGAGCTTCTGAAACTGGCTGAACTGGCTTTCACACAGCTGCTGAAAGGCAATTTGATGTTCTATGAAGAGGACCTGAGAGAGAGCAGCATTGATGTCACTGAGGCCTCAGTGTATTCTGGGATCTTCACTGAGATCTTAAGGGAGGAGTGTGTGATCCACCAGAGGAAGGTCTACTGCTTTGTTCATCTAAGTTTTCAGGAGTTCCTGGCTGCTGTCTTTGTGTTTCACTGCTATGAGAACAACATCATGGAGTCACTGCAGTGTTTTACAGCATGTTCTGAAAAGTTGCCTGAGAATGTTCCTTTGGAAGATCTTCTGAAGGGAGCAGTAGATAAAGCTGTAGCATGTCAGAATGGAGGTCTGGATCTGTTCCTCCGGTTCCTGCTGGGACTCTCACTGGAGTCTAATCAGAGTCTCCTACAGGGTCTACTGACCCCAACACACAGCACCTCAATGAAAATAAAAATGTACTTCAAGAACCTATTCAAAAACAATGAGGTTAGCCAGACACAAACACAAAGCAACACAAAGAAAACCACAGGGTACATCAAGGACCTAATCAAAGGAGATCAACACATCTCAACTGAGAGATCCATCAACCTGTTCCTGTGTCTGTCTGAGATGAAGGACCAGTCTCTCTCCAGAGAGATTGAGGAGTATCTACACTCAGAGAAACACTCAGTAGTGGAGCTCTCTCCTGGACAGTGTTCAGCTGTAGCCTGCATGCTTCTGACCTCAGAGGAGGAACTGGATGAACTGGACCTGAGTAAATACAACACATCAGAGGAGGGTTTTAGGAGACTTATCCCAGCTGTGACTGTGTGCAGAAAAGCTCGGTGAGTATTAGATTTACATTAGTGTAATTTCACTCTGTTATTTTTATATTATAGTTCTTATAGTATATGATAATTGTGGTTGAATGTTTAAACATTCCATGTTCCAAGAGCCAGTTTCAGTTGGAAAAATGTGGAGACCTCCCTCTCACCAGCCACTGCTTCCAGCTCCTCCAGGGGTATACAGAGGTATTCCCAGGCCAGTCGAGACATGTAGTCTCTCCAGCATGTTCTGGGTCTTCCCCCCCATTGGACATGCCCTATAAACCTCACCAGGAATGCATCCAGGAGGCATCCAGACCAGGGAAAGTCCAGACACCTTGTGGAGAAAACTCATTTCAGCCACTTGTGCCCGCGATCTCATTATTTCGGTCACTACCCAAAGCTCATGATTATAGGTGAGGGTTGGGACGTAGATTGAACGGTAAATCGAGAGCTTTGCTTTTCTGCTCAGCTCTCTCTTTACCACAATGGACCGGCACAGAGTCCGCATTACTGCAGACGCTGCACGCTGCACGCTGCACATGTTGACTGGTTGAGCAAACTCCCACGAACCCTCCAGGATCCTAGCGAGGGTGAAGAACTGTTTCTGTGTTCCACGACTGGGGCAGAATCCGCATTGTTTCTCCTGAATCTGAGGTTCAACTATCAGTCAGACTCTCTTCTCCAGTACCCCCACATAGACCTTACCGGGGAGGCTGAGGAGTGTGATATAGTTGGAACATACCCTCCAATCCCCCTTCTTAAAAATGGGAACCACCACCCAGGTCTGCCAGTCCAGAGGCACTGCCCCAGATTTCCATGCGATGTTGCAAAGACATGTCAGCCAGGACAGCCCCACAACATCCCGGGGGGTCCATCACCGAGTGCGCGGATTGCCACCTCAACAGGCACCAACAACCCTACAGCCACAGCTCTGTTCAGCCACCTCAACAATGGAAAGTGACACATTCAAATCCAATGTCAATGGTCTCCCCTGGGATGCAGTCAAAGCTCTGCCAGGTGTGGGAGTTGAAGATCTTTCTGACAGGTTCCTATGCCAAACATTCCCAGCAAACACTCAACACACATGTGGGCCTGCCAGGTCTGTCCGGCATCCTTATCCGCCATTTTATCCAACTCACCACTCACCAGGTGGTAATCAGTTGACAGCTCAGCACCTCTCTTCACCCGATTGTCCAGAACATATGGCTGCAGGTCAGATTATACGACTATAAAGTCGATCATCGAAATGTGGCCTAAGATATACTGATGCCAGGTGTACTTGTGGACACCCTTATGCTCGAACATGGTGTTCGTAATGGATAAACTGTGATGGGCACAGAAATCCAATAACTGAACACCACTCAGTTTCAGATCAGCGGGGCCATTCCTCCCAGTCATGCCCCTCCAGGTCCCATTGTTATTGCCCACATGAGCGTTTAAGTCCCCCAGCAGAACAATGTCCCCAGAATGAGTACTCTCCAGCGCCAATTCTAGGGTCCCCAAGAAGGCCAGGTATTCTGAACTGCTGTTTGGTGCATAAGCACAAACAACCATCAGAGCCCTTTCCCCAACCCGAAGGCGCAGGAAATTACCCTCTCGTCCACTGGGGTAAACACCAACGTACAGGTGCTAAGCTGGGGGGCTATGAGTAACCCCACTTCTTTCGTACGCTTCTCACCCTGGGCAAATCCAGAGTGAATGCCAGGGTCCCAGCCCTCGGCTGCCACCCGGTCTACATTGCACCAGACCCAGAATACTACCTCTCCCACAGGTGGTTAGCACATGGTAGAGTGAACCCATGTTGCTCTTTGGGCTGAGCCCAGCCGGACCCCATGAGTAAAAGTCCATCCACCAGGCACTCACTGAGGAGCCCCTCACCCAGGCCTGGCTCCAGGGTGGGGCCCCGGTAACCCTACTCCGGGCAAGGGAAGCTGTGTCCTTGTTATATTTTTCATCTGGGTCTTTATGGATCACTCTTTGTCTGGCCCATCACCTAAGATCAATTTGCCTTGGGAGACCCTTCCAGGGGCTATTGCCCCCGACAACATAGCTCCTAGGCTCACACAGGCATGCCAACCCCTCCACCACGTTAAGTTGATGCAGGAAGGGGAAAAAATAAATTATCAGATTTAATTTGAAATCTTGCTGACTTTCCAGTTAAACCTGGTTCAGCAGCAGCAAAAAAATCTTGGCATCATAAGATCAGAAATGCCTTATCCCTGCAGCATGCTTGACTATTGTAACTGTCTGTACTATGACTATTGTAACTGTCTGTAACTACTGTAACTGTCAGGATGCTCCAGCATAAATATAAGTGAAATTCAGCTAGTTCAAAATGCTGCAGCCAGGGTCCTAACTAAAACTAGAGAATTTTAACATATCAGCACAGTTCTATCATCACTTAATTGCCTGCCTGTTAAATCCTGTATTAAATACAAAATTTTGTTATTAACATATAAAGCCCTTCATGGGCTCGCTTCTGAGTACCTTCAAGATACTATTTCCTATTATGAGCCTCCATGACTGCTTAGATCACAGAGTACAGGATTTTTAATAGTTGCCAGAATTCAGAAGGCCTCAGCTGGGAGAAGAGCTTTTTCTTATAAAGCTCCTCAACTCTGGAATGATCTTCCAGAAAATGTTTGGGATTCAGACACAGCCGCAATCTTCAAATCTACGCAAAAAATGTATTTGTTTAATTTACCGCGACCCTGAATTGGATAAGCGGTTACAGATAATGAATGAATGAATAATTTATCTTTTGGTAGTTAATGCTCCCCATAGATAAAGGCTGCAGATCCAGGGGTTCCATGGACACAGGGAATTATAGTAAACTGAGATGCTGGTGTCGTCCGCCGCTTCACACGATCACTCAGGTTTGTTGACGGTGGAGCGGAGGGATACCAGTGTTTCAGGAAGCTCCCACGTCTCTGTGTCCTACTGGTTTTCTCATTTTAGTTAAAGCTGTCATAGTCAGATTTGCCAGAGTCATTAGCCACACTCTGGAAATGTTCACATTCACTCAAACAAATCAAATTAACTCCATCCTTCTACCTTTTTCTGAGTAAACGACCGACCACCTGTCTGTCTTGACACTGATGGATGACTGCCGAGCTCCTGCTCTAGTTACCGCCACTTGCCTTAGACTAGCTTCCCACTCCCTACCCTGAAGTTTTCATGGATTTCTTTCGCCAATCCACCTATCAACATGTGTTTTTGGAGTGTGGGCAGAAACCTGAACACCCGGAGGAAATCCACGTGCACACAGGGAGAACACACCACACTCCTCACAGACAGTCACCCAAAGCAGGACTTGAACCCACAACCTCCAGGTCCCTGGAGCTGTGACAGAGACACTACCTGCTGCATCACTGTGCCACCACCTACACTACTATTAATAAGAGTAATAATATCATTTTCATTGCTTGGTTCCTCCCAAGGATTCTTCCTCAGTTCTGAGGGAGTTTTTCCTCGCCACTCTCACCCCTGGCTTGCTCACCTGGGGAGTTTATATTTAATGTTAAAACTTCTGTTCTGTCTATACTGAAATTCTGTGAATCTGCTTTGTGAAAACATCAGTTGTAAAAAGCACTATACAAATAAATTTTGTTTGACAGACAGATGGACAGACAGAAAGCGCTAACCGAAGAAAAATTTCAATTCGTGGTGGCAGGCTGCAACTCTAGAGTTCGTCAAAGAGCTAGCTCCACCAATTCTGCTTACTTTAATATTATCACTATTGAATTGTGTGTCGAATGACAGAGCTGTTAAAACAAGATATATTTAAGGTTTATTTTCAATGAGTTTGTTGTCCACTGACTGGGTGTGATATTACAGAGCAGAAATACAGACTATCTTTATAACAGACTGCAGAGCAAATCTGCTGTTTTGAGTTCGGTGTAGAAATCTGAAGGAAAATAAGCAGAAAGAGCCCTGGAGCTCTTGGCTGCTGAAATAGGAAGGATCAAGGCTAAAATAAAATAAAGCTACTAGTTTAAGGTATTATAACTCGATCAGATGCAAAGGAGACAAGTAGGTTTATTGTGTACAAAAAGGAACAAACACAAGAAAAGACAAGAGTCACAAAGGACCAAGGCATAACATGAAGCACAAGTATAAAAATGCACAAGGAATTTAACAATAAATAAATAAATAAATAATGGGACCAATAGGTAACCATGGCTACTGACCACTCCCAGGTGCAGCATTTGTCCAGGATGAGGAAAGGGAGGAGCAAAGAGGAGCCAATAGCAAAACAACATCAGTGACTGGAGCATGAGGGAAGTTTAGAGAGCAAAATAAGGCAAGATATTACAGAGCACACAGGGCAGGGGAGAACATGACATGCTCAGATGTAATAGATACTATTGCATTTATATCTGTTCCATAAGAAACAAAAAATCAGATCCACTAATGTGATTGCCCATGAAAATGTGACACCATCAAACCATTAAAAGTATTTAAACAAAGGCCATGAATAAAATAAAAGGACGATACATTGAATTGCTATATAATTATGGTCTGCTTGTGCATTGTTAGGTTATATATTACTAAAAATATAAAGCTGAAAAAAATATTAGTATATTTTTTATGTCAGTATATTCCAGGTATTAGTAAGTTCCATGCCTTATTTCTTCAGAAGATTTTACTATGTAAACTGTACAAGTGCATCTTGGTTAATTTATATCAAGAGTTAATATTTTGCCCAGAAACTTGGGATTTGCTATTTTCTCAATTAAAGCTTTCACTACATATTTAAAGGAAGCTTTATAGTGCTTTTTTAACCTCTGAAAAAAATACTAATATTATAAGTTGTTTTTGACTGCTGACACTGGTGCTGCAGGTAGTGTTTCTGTCACAGAGCTCCAGGGTCCTGGAGGTTGCAGGTTCAAACCCCGCTCCGGCTGACTGTCTGTGAGGAGTGTGGTGTGTTCTTGCTGTGTCCAAGTGGTGTTTTTGGACCATGGGAAACCGGAGCTCCCGGAGGAAACCCCAAAAGCGTCCACAGGTGTGAGTGTGTGTCGCCCTGTGAAGGTCTGGCACCCTCTCCTGTTTGTGTTCCTGCCTTGTGCCCAGTGATTCCGGGTAGGCTTCGGACCCACTGCCTTTTAAGGGCACAGGATTATAAGGACTTTATTTAACCTCATTCACATTATTGCAATGAGTTATATATTTGCATTAGTTAAGGAGCTGTGAAAAGACACTTAGTCTTTTAACAATTGCTCAGTGTAGGGAAAATACCAGTGCAGTGCTAGACTCTTGTCACCTGCTGCCAGTGAAATTTAGGGCTTATTTTAAAGAGCTGCTGCTTTCCCATAAAGTCTTACATAGTTAAGCTCTTGAATGCATTCGTGAATGTTATGTGAAGTCCACATAAAATTGCCAGGCCACCGAGTCCACTAATCAGGGGCTTTTGGTCATTTCCAAGAGTAAACTGAGGTGAAAACTGCATTTACTTGATCCTCAACCTGAATTGTGGAACAGTGTTCACCTTGATATCAGTGAACGTTTATTCCACATCGTTTAAAATGCAAGTAAAACTCATTTTTACTCTCAAGGGTTTATGAGCTGGGATAAAGAGAAAGTGATCCAGCTATTAGGTTGGGTCATTGTGTTGTGTTGTTTTATTTTAATGGATGATGTTAATTTTTTGTATTAATAATTGTTATGAAGCAAATTTTAGCCTTGTATATTGTTTACTCACTCCCTTATATTGTAAGGAAAGACTAAGGGCTTATCAAATTCTGTTTAGCATTTTGCCAATCTCAAATATTCAGATTGATTGGATAAAGACATACCAAATATTAATTTTACCACTAGGAGGAGGCAAGCTCTCATTTTTGACATCATAAGCTAAAGCCATGAACACCATCATGTTGAGGCAGAAAATGCACTCTAAAATTTTGGAAGTACATAGATGAATAGTTTAAACAGGGAATAAAATAATTATTTCTTAAACTAATTTTAAACAAATCTCATACAATATTAACATACTGCTTATTTAACATTTAAATGTTGTATAAATTATATATAAAGGAAATATTTATATTTTTTATGATTCTGCTACATTACATATGAACATAAATGCAAACTAATTAAATTAGCTGAGTCATATTAATTCAGATTTACTTCAAAGAATAATGCCTATAAGTAAATGCCACTGTTGTATGCCCCCACCTTTACTTCAGCCTGGACAACAGTAAAGGTCAAAAATTATTTTTCTGTTCTGAATAACAGCTGATTATAAGGGTTCTTACAGATAATATTGTTACTGAGAATTCAATTTAAAAATCATTTTTTTATGATTAACTTAATTAGACATGCAATTTTATTTAATCTGAATTTAATCTGTTCATTTACGACAAGCCAATCACTGATGTTTATAGAACCTGTATCAACTGGAGATCAAAAATTGACCAGTGTGAAAGTGTGATCAGAAAAATGAAACAGTCACCATTTCAATAATCTGTTGTTGAAGCATTATTCATTAACAATATATTAGAACATTTTCTACTGAAACTCATGAGGATGAAACCTATTAAAGAGATTTATAAAAAATCTTTGATGCATGACATTATATTTCCAGTTTTAATGGCTGTATGTATTAATGTTTTGCAGACTAGCTATGTGCAATCTGGGAGACAGAGCCTGTGAAATTCTGAGTTTAGCTCTACAGTCAGTAAACTCCTCCCTGAAAGAGCTGGACCTCAGTAACAATGACCTGCAGGATTCAGGAGTCGAGCTGCTTTCTCCTGGACTGAAGAGCTCACACTGTAACCTGGAGACTCTTAGGTAAGATTTGTGTCACACTCTCACACTTGTGGATACTTTTGAGTGGCCTAACGTGTGTTTTTGGACCGTGGGAGAAAACCGGAGCACCTGGAGGAAACCCATGCAGACACGGGGAGAACACACCACACTCCTCACAGACAGTCACCCGGAGCGGGACTCGAACCCACAAACTCCAGGACCCTGAAGCTGCTCCACCATGCCTCCCTCAATAAACTATTATTAGGAGCAATTTTGATTTATAATTTAGTAGCAAATATGATCCTCAAAAATATTAAATCTGTTAAGAATTATTATATATTTGAAGCTAGATTTGATATTCAAATATATAATTGTGGTATGTATTATATGTTTGCAGATTATCTAGGTGTAATCTTGGAAACAGAGCATGTAAAACTCTGATCTCCGCTCTACAATCAGTAAACTCCTCCCTGAAAGAGCTGGACCTCAGTAACAATGACCTGCAGGATTCAGGAGTGGAGTTGCTCTCTGGTGGACTGAAGAGTGCATTCTATAAACTGAAGGCTCTCAGGTGAGATTTGTGCAAATTCATTCCCTTTACTGAGTTCGTCTTATTTTTGTCATTCTTAGTTTTAGCTCATCACTGTACACTAACTGTTTAGCCAGTATATACAATCTCTTAATTTAGCCTCATTTACAGCTCATAATATTTAGCCTATGGATGTACTTTAATTACATTTACTGTAACACATATACACATGGTAACAAATACAAAACTGAGCACAGGTTGACTCATTATAGTTAGCATTCTAAAGTCCCATCAGAAAACTACATTTTAATATAATATAACCCAAATATTAGGATTTTATATTATTGTCTCTTAATAAGGTCTTATTCTTTGTCCTAATTTTAAACAAACCTTAATTTTTGAAACCGTTTCAATTATTGAATTTAAATAAGAAACAGATATCCCCAGTACTTTTACATAACTACAGTTCATTATGGTTTTAGCTGGACTAAACCTACACTGACTTTCTCTAATTCTGTGTAAATTTTACTCATATCTGATTCAGTGTAAATCTACATCATCAATCACAGTGGAAAAGTATGTATATGCAAATTGATTGGTTTAATGAAGTCTATGTATCTAAGGAACACCCAAAATAAAATCAAGCAATAGACAAGCCTATGTGCAGAAAATGACAAAACTGGGCCAAGGGTGGACAAATGGCATGGAAAGAAAATGCAAAACAAAGACAAAATCTCATGGTCAGATTCATGAGGGAAAACCGATTAGCTACAAAAGAGAACAGACAATAACAAGGGCAATGATAGGACAGGATGTCACATAGGGAAATTAAGCCCAAATAAGTCAGTCAAAATTTATGCTTTGGGAATTCTTTACCAATTCAGATTTTAATGCCAGTAATAGCATGTGTGCTTTTAATCTAGAGAGGGGTTTACTGTTAAAATATATTTATATTTGAAAATAAATTGATATTAATTATATATTTTTAACTAAAACATTTACAAATGCAACTTGTAAGTGCTGAGGAGATCAGACCTATCTTACCAGTTTAAAAATTAACTTAGCCTAGCAGCTATGGAATTAATACACATTTATTTTATTATACAGTCTTTATTTCTGGAATATCACAAAAATCACTCTGTTTTCTACTTATGTCAAAAAGTTCAGAATACAATTTCAGTAAATATATAATAGCATATTCAACAAATCTATACAATTAGCAGAAACACTAGACAATTAATGAATAGATTAATTCATTAATCCATTTATTGTCCAAGTAAGAATAAGCATCATGGATTCCCACAGAATGCCTGACCCAAAAATTTCTTGTTTCAGTTCCAATATTACCACTTGGGTTTGGAAACCCACCATTAAACCTAAACTACCAACAATGGAAAAATACACTTTCTAAATCAAACTATGGAGCCAGATTTATGCATTACTTCTTAATGTAAGATTTAATGCAAGCTCTGTAAATTTGTAAATGGCTCCAACTTTTTATTTAGTGTTAAGCAGACACTTTAAACCATGTTAGTCAGAAATATAATTGTTTGCCAGTGAGTCAGGCTGTATCTCAGCAGGATATGAAGGACTGACTATTGTGAAAGTGAGGTTGGAAAACAACACTCTATCATTAAGAGCATTTTTCATTTATGACTAAGTAGAGAAAATGAATCTCATGAAGATGAAAATTTTCAAGAGCTGGTTATAAATTCTCTGATGCTTGATTTCATATTCCTATTTATAATTTAAGTACTATATATTATTTGTTTGCAGATTAGCTAGATGTAATCTGGGGAACAGAGCCTGTGAAACACTCAGCTCAGCTCTACAATCAGCGAACTCCCTGAAAGAGCTGGACCTCAGTAACAATGACCTGCAGGATTCAGGAGTGGAGCTGCTCTCTGCTGGACTGAAGAGTTCACTCTGTAAACTGGAGACTCTCAGGTGAGATTTGTATTAATTCATTTCCTCTTCTTGTGTTCATCTAATTTTTGTCATTTTCTGTTTTAGCTCGTCAGTGAATACCAACTGTTTAGCCAGTATATACAATCTCTTAATTTATCCTCATTGACTGCTGTTAATTTTTTCCCATGGATGTATTTTAATTGCATATAGTGTAACAAATATACACATGGTAACAAAACTGCGCACAGATTGTCTCATCATATTTATCATTCTAAAGTACCATCAAAAAACTACATTTAATATAATACAGCCCAAATATTAGGATTATATATTATTGTCTATTAATGAGGTCTTATTGTTTGTTTTAATTTTAAACACACCTTAAAATTTGTTTTTGAATAAGAAACTGCTCCCCACTTTTACAGTTGCTACATTACTGGAGTTTAAGTTCATTAAGTTCATCTGGAGGGAGGATGGAGACAGTGGATGTATCTGCAAGGAATTTCTTATAAATAGAGACAAAACCAAATACAACACAACAAAAGCAGGACACTGTGGACACAAACTAGAATATACTGAAACAGAAAGCAACCATGAACTGCTGTTGACATACATGAACCACAAAGACGCAAAAACACACATCTACCCACAAGACCAGATAAGGGACCACTAAAACAAAGGGGCTTTATATACACAGGAGCACAAATAAGGAAGGATTACAAAGGAGACACAGGTGGAAACACTGATTACAAGGCAGGACTAAGGCGGGGCTAGTGTGGAGACAAGTGAGGAGCCCGGAAAAAATAAAAACAGAGACCAGGGAAACTGGAACATGGAACATGAAAGGAAAACAAGGAACAAGGCAAAATTGTGACACCTACATTGTCTTTATATGCATCTGTGAAAGTTTTACTGAAATCTGATTCAGTGTAAAGCTACATCATCCATATCAGAGTGGAAAGTGGAGAAGATGCATATGCAAGTGGCTTGGTTTACTGAAATCAATACCAACTAAAAAACACAAGCAATAGAACAAGTCTATGTGCAGAGAATGACAAAGGGTGGAGAAATGGCAGAAAAGGAATCAAAACAAAGACAAAATCTCATGGTTAGACTCATGAGAGAAAATGAGCCAAAAAGAGAACAGACAACAACAAAACAACAAGGGCAATGATAGGACAGGATGCCACATAAGGAATATCTCCAGGTTATTTCTCTGTCTGCTTTAGTTATTAATGCAATATATTTATCACTATTGTTGCTTCTGAAATTCTTTAAAGTTCAGATTTTTATGTCATAGTGTATTAATCAGTCAATCTAAATTAATTTATATAGCACTTTTTATGACTGATATTGTCACAAAGCAGCTTTATAAAGCAGTATCAGAACTGGTATATTGAATCAAAGCCCAATGTGAGCATCCGAAGGCAACAGTGGCAAGGAAAAACTCCCTCGATGCTGGAGGAAGAAACCTTGGTAGGAACCAAGATTCACAGGAGACAGTCCTCGTCAGATCAAATTACTGATAGAAAGTTAAAATATCACCAGTTAAGTCTGTCATTATGCTATAGTGTAATAATAATAATAATACTAATAATAATAATAATAATGATGATGATTTTGGCATCAATCTGGGGCCACAATAACACTGCTGGAAGCATTCATTTAAGTGTTTTTAATCCAAGTCCATTTCTACATCAGTGTAATTGATGATGGTGGGTAATGGTGAGGGGGTCAGAGGCTGGTAACAGTAGATGGAAGTGAGCAGCCAAACTGGTGTAGGCCACAAGAGAACCCAACAGACAATCTTCCACCAATGGGTGCCATTTTTTCAGAAAATAGTAATTAGTTTAGTAATTTGTTTTTAGCAATTAGTTTGTTTGAGTGCAGTAGAAAAGCGTATGTTAATATTTCCATTAAGGTGCTTTTGATCTAAAGAGGGCTTTTCTCTTATAGGTATATTTAATTTGAAAATTAACAGAAATTGTCTATACTTTTGTACTAAAAGACAGAAGATAGTTTTACTTGCAGAGATGTAGAATTGTTTATTAACACAGGAATATACACAGAATAAACACAAAACTACTAGACAAAGGAATTACTAAATGACACGTCAATAAAATGAGTATTACATTGAGTACTAAACCTCACAAACCTAAATAATCTTATACACAGACCATACACAATAGGAGACAGACAAAACAAAACAGATTTACAGACTTAAGGGGACCTTACTAAAGAACTAATAACTAAGGAGTCTAAATACAAAAAAAAACGAAACAAGACAAAGAAGAACCAATAACTAAGCTACAGCTGCACAAAACTAGAAAGAAGTTAAAGACAGAAACAGATACACTTCTCAGCACAAGGGAAACCTAAGGTTTACTCAGAAGACTACAGAAAGGAACACACTAACTAAGAAAGATACAAGCACTAAAACTTGAGACACAGAACATACCTAAAACAGCATAAACAAAGAAATACTATTAAAGCACAACTCTTCACAACTGACAATCCAGACTAGAAGAATTCAAGACAACTTTGAATGGCAGACAACTAGACAACTAGGACACAGGCTATGAAAGGACACACCTGAAACCTGATTGAATAGTGTGAATGTGTGATAGGAAAAAAATAAATGACAAATTTACAAATCTATCATTAGGGGCATGAGTTTCATAATTTCATTTATAATTGGTGTGTATTATTTGTTTGCAGATTATCTAGGTGTAATCTTGGAAACGGTGTCTGTGAAACTCTGACCTTAACTCTACAGTCAGTAAACTCCTCCCTGAAAGAGCTGGACCTCAGTAACAATGACCTGCAGGATTCAGGAGTGGAGCTGCTTTCTGCTGGACTGAAGAGTTCACTCTGTAAACTGGAGACACTCAGGTGAGATTTGTATAAATTAATTCCCTTCTCTGAGTTCATCTAATTTTTGTCCTCTCTGTTTTTACTCATCAGTGAATACTAAATGTTTAGCCAGTAATCTCTTAATTTAGCCTCATTTACTGCTGTAAAATATTCCTATGGCTATACTTTAATTACATTTACTCTAACAAATATGCGCAATGTAACATTTCTTTAAGAAACTGAGCACACATTCTCTTGTCAAATTTGGCATTCTACGGTCCCTTCCCTCAGAAATATATACATTTATACATCGTATGGCAGAAGTCATGTTATTTGTTTTCATTGTAAACTCATTTTATTTTTGGAAGAATCTGAATGTTCAATTTGAATAAGAAACCAATCCCTAGTGCTTTTACAGTTGCTTAAATTTAATATCATTATGGTTTTAATGAAACTAACCCTACATTTTCTTTCTCTACACTGTCCAAAAAGCTGTGGTGGTAATTTTTGCTCTCTGTGGTATTATTCACAAGCGTATATACTCTATAGCTTTATTTAGGGAACAAAATTGTTCCATCTTCTATAATAATTTTAGATTTTAAAATTGTGTTGATTTCATCCACCATATTTCATCTCCAGAACTACACAGCTCTATAATGAAAGTTTACATATGTTTACCTCTCCTCCTGGAGAAGAGAATGAGTAATGAGTTTTTAGAGAACACAACTGGACTCAAATTACTGTTGTACTTTCACAGGTGTATGGAAGCAAATCTGTCTCGTCAGACTTTGAAATATTACCACCTTTGAATTTGTAGCACTGAATTTTTTGCTTCGCAATTATGCATCTGTATATAATTGCTCTTGAATTGAACTCGTGAATTTTCAAGAACACGTTTTCACTGTTATTATTCAAGGTTAATAAATACAGATAAAAAAATTCAAGCTTAAATAAAATTTAATTCAGAGCACACATTTTCTGTTTCACTTTATATGATGCAGTAGTTGCATTCTGTCGGTGCTAGATGGCAAAATACGAACACAACTTCCATACCGTGGAAAAACTACACATTCAGCTTCCTTCCGCGAATATTATCTCTTTATTTTCAAAGTGTCTCAAAAATCTGAAAGACTGACTAAAGACGCAATATAACAGAATACTGATATCCTGAAGATGAAGAAATTTTACTGTGGAATTTTGGTCATGGCCCTGTGAATATAGAAAGTGACATGATGAATATGTGGAAACATGAATTTTGGGGAATATGTCGTATGGCATATTTATTTTTTAATTTGTCAGATTATCAAGAATCTGAAATTGATATTACAGAAGGTGTAGTACAAATATAATATCCCAAAGTGCAGAATTTAATTCATAAAGTTGTGTTTATTTAAACACTGAATGTCTGTGTGTATATTAACAATGTCTGGTTATTTCTAATATTATTATAAATATTTATATAAAAATTTGAGTTTGGTAGATTATTTATTTGTTGTAACAATGCTTCTTGGCAATAAATCGTATACTGTTGAAAAGCCTGTTAATTTCCCTTTTCAATGGTGCCACATTTGTAAGGAACATTCATCTCTGGGAGGAGCAGTAGAGCTGAGTATGTCGGTTGCACCCATGAAAAATCCTCTCTGCATATGTTGTACAACATATGTTTATAAGTAATTACTTCAGTTTTATTTCTATAAGCTCCATCTCTCAGTTCTGTTCAAGTGAAAGTCAAATGTCTATATGTTTAAATATGTTCAAAAATATAGAATCAGATTTGTGCCAAAAAGAATCGCACAAACAAATTAATCTCAAACATAAAACTTACAACTTGCAAACAAAATATCCTGCTCTGACGTTTGTACTCCATGACTTTTGCGCGTGAGCTCTGAGGTCTGCGCGGGCTCTCTCAGTTTTGTGAATTTACTGTGTACACATTTGACACTTATTCATGACATATATCAGTTCCATCAACAGTTTGCAAGGCTCTGCTGTGTTGTCACACTGTCAATACCTCACTACCCTCAACAATGATGGAAATATCAGCCGTATCCTCATCTCTGGCAGCCTGGACAACAGGGATCTTTAGGATTTGCACTGTAGTGAAAGAACGCTCAAGTGTAGTCACCTCGGTTGTACTCCTTATTGAAGTCCAGCTCTATGATTAAACATATAGAGATTATGTACATGTTCTGTTCTCTTCAATATATTTTCTTTATAAATATTTAATGAAAAACTGTAAAATGCTTATGCATGAAAATTCATTAACTACAGAATTTCAAATGTAAAAGATTATCAGGTTATAGTACAAACGGTTATACAAACGATTATCTAAATAACTTAAATTAACCTCCTATCTGCTTTTCTCCCTGCCCACCTGCATTTTTCACTGCCCCACAAGTTTTCTTACTGCAGTCCATTTTTACATAATTAAATAAAAAAATGAATTAGTTCATGTTCATAGTAAATTTTGAAAAATTTAACTAACTTCATAGCTCCAAAAATAAACTACTCCACATGCTTTTGTTTATTTTTTTCTCTCAGTAAAAAGGCTTCTATTGTTTTCAATTTAACCTCCTTAAACCCATTAAACCCAAAATCACTGCTACTACCTAACAAAGAATTAGTGTATGTGGAATTATATATTTAAAAGTTTGTGTAATGTAATACACAAAAAACCAGTGCTGAGATTGAGAATGCATTTTAACCTACTTAGCTAGTACCTTATGTCTTCTTAATGAGAGTGCTCACGCACAGAACTCATAGAACTCGCAGACAAAACTGAGAGAGCATGCGCAGAACTCAGTGCACATGCGCAAAAGTCATGGAACACAAATATCAGAGCTGGATATTTTGTTTGCAAGTTATAAGTTTTATGTTTTAGATTATTTTTTGGGCATTTCTTTTTGGCACAAATCTGATTCCATACAAAAAGACGAAGGCTTTCATTGGGCGTCCTAATTTTTACATGACTGTATACCCAAAGTTCGTTTCCACATATTCTGTCATATCACATGCTATGTTCAACAGGGCCATTACAAAATAAAAAATTTCCACAGTAAAATGTCTTCATATTCAGGATATCAATAGTTGTTATACTGTTTCTTCAGTGATACTTTCAGATTTTTGAGACACTTTGAAAATAAAGAGATAATATCCACAGAAGGAAGCTAAACATGTAGTTGTTCCATGGTATGGAAGTTGTGTTCGTATTTTGCCATCTAGCAGCGACAGAATGCAACTACTGCACCATATAATGTCAAACAGAAAATCCTAATGAATCGATTGTTTATCCTTTGTATCCCAGATGTGCACTCTGAAATTTTTAACTTGTATCTTGGCATCTGAATTTGGCCTATCCAAATTCAGCATCTTGGAAATATATTGTTTGAATTTTTTTAAGTGTGATTTTTTTTATCAGAAATTATTAACCTTGAATAATAACAGTGAAAAAGTGTTCTTAAAAATTCACGAGTTCAATCCAAGAGCAATTATATGCAGATGCATAATTGAAAAGCAAAATATTCAGAGGTGGAAATCTGAAGACTTAGATTCAAAAGATACAAATTCAGATGCATATTTTCAGTGCAAAAAAATCAGCGCTACAAATTCAAATTGGTAATATTTCAAAGTCTGATGAGACAGATTTGCTTCCATACATTTACACTCTGTGTACCTTAATTACCAATAATGTATCTCTACTGTAACATTTATTTCTGACAGTTTACATGTATAAAATATTTACTCAAATCTGGTTCAGTGTAAAGCTACATCATCCATATCAGTGTGGAAAATGAAAAAGATGTATGTTCAAGTGGCTTGATTTGCTGATGTCCATGTATCTAAGGAACACCCACAAAAAATCACAAGCAATAGAACAAGCCTATGTGCACCAGACAAAATTTGACCAGGGGTGGAGAAATGGCAGGGAAATAAATAAAAGAAGACATAATTACATGGTCAGACTCATAAGGGAAAATGATTAGCTACAAAAGTTAACAACACATTACAGAACACATTACACCATGGTTCCTCATTTCAATTCCAATGTTTCAACTTGGGTTTGGAAACCCAACATTAAAGAAAAGAACTATTGAGCCAGATTTATTCCTTTCTTTTTACATACTGCCACAAGTGATCAAACTAATAACTGTTACAAAGTAAACTACAATGGTTTATTTAATTTTAAACCTGACCACTTTAAACCATGTCAGTCAGTGATGTAATGTAGTGTTTCAAATAAAAATCTATCGTGAAGCTGTTCTCAGCAGATCAAAAATTGACCAGTGTGAAATTATATCAAAAACACTGACAAATTCAAAAACCTATCATTAGAAGCATATCTCATTTATAATTTATGAGGATGAACCCTATTAAGAACTGTTTATAATTCCTTTGATGCTTGATGTCAAATTTCAAGTTATAATTTTCATGTGTATTCTGCCCAGTGAATGACTGGCAGCCCCTCCATGGTGTGTTCCTGCTTTGTGCCCAGTGATTCCGGTAATCTCCAGACACGCCGCAATCGTGAACTGGACAAGCGGTTACAGATAATGAATTAATGTGCATTCTTCATTTGTAGAGTAGCTAGGTGTAGTCTTGTAATTTGTAAATGGCACCAACTATTTATTTATTAGCAGCACTGTGGTGCAGCAGGTAGTGTCTCTGTCACAGCTCCAGGGACCTGGAGGTTGAGGGTTCAAGTCACGCTCTGGATGACTGTCTGTGTTTGGTTTGGTGTGTTCTCCCTCAGTCCAAAATACACACATTGGTAGGTGGACTAAGGACTCAAAAGTGTCCATAAGTGTATGAGTGAATGTGTGAGTGCTGCCCTGTGAAGGACTGGCGCCCCCTCCAGGGTGTGTTCCTGCCTTGCACCCAGTTATTCTGATTAGGCTCTGGACCCACCGCCACCTTGAACTGGATAAGCAGACAATAAATTAATGAATATTTATTTAGTGTTTAACATAAACAGTTTAAACCACGTTAATCAGAGATATAATTGTTTGTCAGTGAGTAATATATAATCAAGCTGTATCTCAGCAGGATATCAAGGACTGACCATTGTGAAAGTGTGACAGGAAAACAACACAGTGACAAATCCAGAGGTCTATCATTAGGGGCATATTTAATTTATGACTAAGTAAAAATGTGAATTTCATGAAGATGAAAACTTTTAAGAGCTGATCATAAATTCTCTGATACTTGATTTCATATTCCTATTTATATGTCTTTGTAGATTAGCTAGATGTAATCTGGGGAACAGAGTCTGTGAAACAATCAACTCAGCTCTACAATCAGCAAACTCCCTGAAAGAGCTGGACCTCTGTAACAATGACCTGCAGGATTCAGGAGTGGAGTTGCTCTCTGCTGGACTGAAGAGTTCACTCTGTAAACTGGAGACTCTCAGGTGAGATTTTTGTAAATTCATTCCCTTTTCTGAGTTCATCTTATTTTTGTCCTCTCTGTGTTTACTCATCAGTGAATACTAACTGTTTAGCCAGTAATGTGTTTAGTGTTTAGCCTCAAATGGTGATTTGAGGTGCTTGGTAACTTGTTACCCCCCCCCCCTTCTTTCTGTGAAACAGAGAGAGAGAAAGAGAGAGAGACTCGAAAGAGAGGCGCAGTGTAAACAAATGTGCCCTCGCAGAAAAGAAAGTCACTCCTAATTAGTAGTGTGTGTGACTCAAGGCCTTCCCTTGGTGGCCAGAGTGGGCCAGGTGTCACCCCTTACAGGATCCAGTCCACAAGGGGTGGCTCCAGACATTCCAAGTCCATCCATGCGATCCTGCCAAAATACCTGAATGAGTTCACAGTCCAAGATGTGATGAGATGAGTGTCACCAATGGGGTGGGGGCTAATGGGCCATTATCTTTGACAGCAGGGAGGGGATTTCTCACCTGTTTTTTCACACCTGTCTACCACAGATGTTCAGAAAATCAGTGTCACATCAGATTTGTAGTAATTTATAAGTAAAACTACATAAAATGTCAGAAAGCTTTAAACACCAGTGTGTAGCCAACACCCATGTCTACAAAGCTCTGAGATAATAAAAAATATAATAAATGTTCACAATGTGCTTTTTTCACTATATATCAGCACCTTTGAAAATAGGCTGTTGAGAAGTCCATGTTTATAGTTAATTTATACAAAAACCAATTAATTACATGTATACTGCTCTCATTATTGTTGCTGGGTTTGTGTTGCATATTAGCAAATGTAGCTTTTTGGGAAAAAACTTTTTAGGTAGGTGAAATTTGTAAAAATGTCAAGGCATGTCAGATTACATCAGATGTGACTGAAAGGCCTCAGACTCCAGAGGATTAAGGCTGGACACATGGATGGTAGCGTTGACTCACAATAATGGGGTAAGGGCCAGGTGACAAGACATTGGGTTTATGCAGTTAAGAACCTTGAATGGCCCAGTGCTCCCTAGCGGGGAGCAATCTTACGAGGGTTACCACGCAAATGTAGGTCCTTCGCCAAGAGCCAGCCCCACTGCCCTGGCTGATATGTCAGTGTTGGTTGCTGTCTCTTGTTGCCTTATCTCTTTTGAGCTGCAGCAGCAGACAAAAGAGCCCTGTGTGCCCTTTGCCAGGCTAAGCAGCTCTGCAGACCAGACACCCACGTCTGCCTCTTGGTCAGGAAACATGGGTGGAACATACCCAAACGAGCACTCAAATGGTGCCATAGGGTGTGCTGAGCAAACACCGCCATTAACGGGCCATCCTCAGACGACAGCAAGAGAAAAAAAATATATCAATGCCTTTCAGAGTTTTCTTCTCTGCTTTTCCCCTACTTCCAGCAGATAGTCTGGACATACAGCGCCCTCCATAATTATTGGCACCCCTGGTGTTCTTTGGCTTCTAATAAATTCTTAAAAAAAAAAAAAAAACTTCTTGCAGGATAGTGGCCAGGTCACTACGTGATGCTGGTGGAGGTAAACGTTTCCTGACTCGCTCCTCCAAAACAACCCAAAGTGGCTCAATATTATTTAGATCTGGTGACTGTGCAGGCCATGGGAGATGTTCAACTTCACTTTCATGTTCATCAAACCAGTCTTTCATCAGTCATGCTGTGTGTATTGGTGCATTGTCATCCTGATACACGGCACCACCTTCAGGATACAATGTTTGAACCATTGGATGCACATGGTCCTCCAGAATGGTTTGGTAGTCCTTGGCAGTGACGCACTTATCTAGCACAAGTATTGGGCCAAGGGAATGCCATGATATGTCAGCCCAAACCATCACTGATCCACCCCCATGCTTCACTCTGGGCATGCAACAGTCTGGGTGGTACGCTTCTTTAGGGCTTCTCCACACCGTAACTCTCCCGGATGTGGGGAGAACAGTAAAGGTGGACTCATCAGAGAACAATACATGTTTCACATTGTTCACAGCCCAAGATTTGCGCTCCTTGCACCATTGAAACTGACGTTTGGCATTGGCATGAGTGAACATAGGTTTGGCTATAGAAGCCCGGCTGTGTATATGGACACTGTGGAGCTCCCGACGGACAGTTCTGGTGGAAACAGAAGAGTTGAGGTGCACATTTAATTCTTCCATGATTTGTGCAGCCGTGGTTTTATGTTTTTTGGATTCAATCCGGGTTAGTCCCTCTTGCGTACACAGTTAATCCTGTTGGATGTGTTTCGTCCTTCTTGGTGGTATGCTGACATTAGCCTGGATACCATGGCTCTTGATACATCACAAAGACTTGCACCAACAATTTGTCCTCTTTTGAACTTTGGTATGTCACACATAATGTTGTGTGCATTGCAATATTTTGAGCAAAACTGCTCTTACCCTCTGCTAATTGAACCTTCACACTCTACTCTTACTGGTGCAATGTGCAATTAATGAATATTGGCCACCAGAAGATGGAAGAATACAGAAAGAGGGATCTTCGACCATTCCTCTTTGCACAGCCTCTCTAAATGGCCCAGAGTCCTGGGTCTTCTTCTATGCACTCTCCTCTTCAGCTCACCCCACAGGTTTTCTATTGGGTTGAGGTCTGGCCATGAGAGGAGTTTGATTTTGCGCCTTGTGGACCATTTTTTAGTAGATTTGGCCATATGTTTAGGGTCATTATCTTGCTGAAAGACCCAGTGAGGACCCATCTTCAGCTTTTGGGCAGAGGCCACCAGATTCTGATTTAAAAATGTCTTGATATTTCAAAGAGTTCATGATCCCATGTATCCTTACAAGGTTCCCAGGTCTTTTGGAGGAGAAACAAGCCCACAGCTTCACCAATACTCCTCCATACTTACCAGTCGGCATGAGGTGTTTTTTTGCATACTCATCCTTGGTGTTATGTCAGACCCACTTAGAGTGTTTGTTGCCAAAAAGCTTTATCTTGGTCTCATCTGACCAAAGCACACGGTCCCAGTTAAAATGCCAGTACCACTTGGCAAACTCCACCCATTTACACTTATGATTATAACTCAGAAAAGGCTTTCTCTGTGCATGCCTCCCAAACAGCTTGTTTGCATGTAGATAGTGCCTGACGGTTATTTGGGAGACTTCAGAACCCCATTTTATTCAATTCTCTTACAGTTAGCTTTGGAGAACTCTTTACTTCTCTTACCATCCTTCTCACTGTGCATGGTTGCATCCTCTTCCAGGCTTGTTTGTCACAGTTCCAAATGTTTTTAACTTTTTGATGATTGCTCTGACAGTAGATCTGACAGTAGTGAGTGGCTATTTTCTTGTAGCCATTGCCTGATTTATGAAGGTAGACACACATCAGTCTTACTTGAATAATGTGTTCTCTTGTTTTTCCCATGTTTAAGAGTGAGTAAGAGAAATAGACCTCTGTGTAATGCAATATTTATAGCCCACGGAAACAGGAAGTGATGAATTACTAATTAAAGGTTCCTAGATACTTTGATACACTTTGTAAACTACAGTAGAAATGACAAAAATGGCTCAAATTTATTTATTTTCAAGAAATTGTTAAGGGTGCCAATAATTGTAGAACAGGTAATTTTATGGGAAATAATTATTTCTTAGTAAGGATTTTTTTTCTTTATTTTTTTTTCACTTGAGTTGAATGTTGCTATTTTCTAATTATTTCAGAGTGAGATTATGCTTCTGCAATAAAAATATAATTTATTTTAAGGCTTTTAAGACATTTTCTACTTTCTGCAGATTGTCTGGGTGTATGATTACAGATGAAGGTTGTTCCTCCCTGGCTTCAGCTCTGAAATCCAATCCCTCCCACCTGAGAGTACTGGATCTGACCTATAATCATCCAGGAGATTCTGGAGTGAAACTGCTCTCTGATCTACTGCAGAATCCACACTGTGCACTGCAGAACCTACAGTGAGTCACACGCAGACACTTTGACCTACTGCCTGATCTGAATGCCTGCTTAGTTACTGTGCAGACACTTGTAATTGTAACTCCTGCATAGCTTTCTTTTGTTCTATATTTTATTTTCCTGTCTTACTAAGGCAAGGTAATTAAAAATACTGTGTAACTTTTAGCTTTCCTTTTGCTAGTTTTTGTTTTGGTTTGGTAGTCTGGTCAAATCTCAAATATTTAGTGAATGAATTTGTATATTTGTGAATATGTTATGAGCATTATGAACCATTTATTCTAGTATATTTTTATTTTTATAATATGAATACAGACACAGGAGAGGAAAATTCCTGCTACCAGAGGGGGAAAAACATGTTTCAGAGCACCTGTGCTCCAAGATTTGTTGCAACTTTCTGCAAAATATGACATTTTTTTTTTTACTTTTCAGTCCTTGTTATTAGAGTTTAAAAACCGGCATGTCTGTGCTATTTGAGGTTCTAAGAGTATGGTATTGCTAGCAGCAAACAGTGAGCAGGGGGCTTAAGGTAGCAACAGGTGGTGGAGATGCACAGAACTGGATCAGTGTAACACATGAGTGGAGTACTTAATATGAGTACAGCTGATAGAACCGAGCAAAACAGGCAATGGTATGAATTGGAACTAAACCCAAATGCCATGCTATATACAGCTCTAAAGTAAAATCTAATTTATTTGTATAGCTCTTTTTACATCTGATGCAGTCACAAAGCTGCTTCACATAATTCTGGTAAGGACAAAAGATTTACCATGAAACGTTAGAAACATGAGCAAGCCAGAGGTGATAGTGGCAAGGCAATACTCCCTTCGATCAGAAGGAAGAAACTTTGGGTGGAACCAAGGCTCACAATGAGGAACTCTTAATGCTTTAGTATCCTAAGATATTTTGGACAATTTCATGCTACCAAATTTGTGGCAACATTTTGGAGATTGCCTCTGCCAGTTCCACCATGACTGCGCACCAGTGCACAAAGCAACACTGTAAACCCCAATTTTCAAAGTAATTAACTGGATTGAGGGATTCTAACTTAAAATGTATTGAAAAGTTTCACTCAGTTAAACAATTAAATTATTTTCAATTATTTTTCTTTTTGAGTTTGTGAAACTGTAAAATTTCTGAGAGTCCTGAGAGTGGTTACAAGTAAAAAATAGAGTGGTTTTAAGTAAAAAATAGCTGGATATGAGAGATTTAACTGAACTTAAACATTATGATTTTATGCAGCATGTCGTCTGAAGTCACAGACATAAAACCAGTGCAGGAATTTTCAGCCGAGATGGTGGATAGTCTGGGATTCACTGCTCGTAATGAATTTGGACAGGTTCATGTGTTGATTTCAGTGCAAGGGGTGGTGGCACTACAGGTAGAATTACTTTCACATAGCTCCAGAGTTCTAGGGTTGTGGGTTCGAGACCCCCATCAGGTCACTGCCCTGAGGGGTTTGGTGTGTCCCCCCCACAGTGCAAAAACACACGTTGGTTGGTGGACTGGCCATGCGAGATTGTCCATAAGTGTGATTCAGACAATGAATGAATTTATGGTTAAATTAGTTAATTGTACTTAATAGTATTAAATACCAGAAATGCATTATGGTTAAGTTGTATTAAACATTAAATTAAGTTGTTGACACTTAAAGTAAATATGTATGCATACTTCTGACATTGGCCTTTATGAATTTTAACATTTTATGGCCAAGGATAGCCTTAATTATTTTGAGTTCTGCTAATTTATTCAGGGGCGGCACGGTGGCGCAGCAGCTAGTGTCGCAGCCACACAGCTCCAGGGACCTGGAGGTTGTGGATTTGGTTCCCGCTCTGGGTGACTGTCTGTGAGGAGTTGGTGTGTTCTCCCCGTGTCCGTGTAGGTTTCCTCCCACAGTCCAAAAACACACATTGGAATGTGGATTGGCGACTCAAAAGTGTCTAAATGTGTGAGTATGTGTGTTGCCCTGTGGAGGACTGGCACCCCCTTCAGGGTGTATCAACCCTGCACTGCATAAGCGGTTACAGATAATGAATGAATGAAGGAATAATTTATCCAGGTCCATACAGTGGTGGTCCATAAAGAGGTGAATGAGTGAGTTTGATAAGGAAGAATTTGACTGGGCTAGTGGAAAAGCAAAGGAGCCAAGCCTCAGATTAATATTATAAACTCTGTGGTTTGTCCCACATTCTGGTAGGAAAGGAGACTGAGCTGGTGCATGAGGTTGAGAAGTACTGGCTATATAGTTGGGCTCACCTCAACACACAGTATGGGTTCTGGAACAAATCTCCTCAAGAGGGGCTCTGGAGTTGCCCGGGTGAGGGGCATAGGGCAGGAGTGGGCTTACTCATAGCCACCCAGCTCAGCACCGGTATGATGGGGTTTATCCCAGTGGACGAGAGGGTAATTTCCCTGCGCCTTCGGGTTGGGGATAGGGCGCTGACTGTTGTTTATGCTTTTGCCAATCTTTGTCTCTCATTGCTTTTCCCAAATGTAATAATCTCTGTTTTAGCTTTATTCAACTGCAGAAAATTGTGTCCCATCCAGTTAGTGATATGTTCAAGGCACTTGCATAATGAGTCAACTGGACCAGAGTCATTTGGCGACAGGGCCATGTAAATCTGAGTATCATCTGCATAGCTGTGATAGGACAGCTCATAGTTTTCTAGAATCTGGCCAAGAGGAAGCATGTATAAATTAAATAAAAGTGCACCAAGAATAGAATCCTGGGGGACACCACAGGTCAATAACATGTTCTTTGAAATATTATTTTCTATTTCTACAAAGTAGTTCCTGCCTTCCAGGTAAGAAACGAACCACTTCAGAACTCGAAAGCAGGACCTCTATTTTATTACTGTTTAGAAGGAGGAAGTTATGCAGCATCCAGCCTTTCACATCTTTTACACAGTCCTCTATATCCCTTCATCTGTGTTTGTCATCGGGCTAGCCTGAAATATACAATTGTGTGTCATCTGCGTAAGTGTGAATGTTAATGTCATTATTTTTTATAACTGTGTCTAGTAGTAACATGCATAATGTAAATAATATTGGTCCTAAAATAGAGCCTTGTGGAATTCCAAATCTTACTTTAGAATAATCTGAAGATAAATAATTTCCTTTATCAATCAATCAAATCAATTTTCTATTTATATAGCACTTTTCACAACAAAAAGTCGTCACAAAGCAGCTTTACAGAGATCTGGGTCCAAGCCTCCTATGAGCAAGCCAGGGGGAACAGTGGCAAGGAAAAACTCCCTCAGCACACGAGGAAGAAACCTTGGAAGGAAACAAGACTCATACCGGGAACCCATCCTCCTCGGGTCGACACCGGAGACACAACAGAGAACAGAAGTAAAAGTGAAATGATGACAGATGAAGGGGTTATAGTAATATAAATGTAGTATATTAGTGATGTATGAGTCTGATGAAGGAGAAGGTGATCAGGGATTCTGTGTGAGTTAAAATTAGGTGCAGAGTTAATCTGAGATAAAACAGCATGGCCAAGCATGATATTGTAGATGAGACAAGGCCAGTATCTTGTACAGGATACACAGGGGCTCGATCAGGGCAACACCTGGAGAGCAGCAGGACATCTGAAGGCATGAGAGAGACGGGAGAAAGAAAACCAGACAAAGGGAACAAATAAAAATACAGAGGTTAGTAGGGTCATGGTAAAG
Organism: Hoplias malabaricus; assembly: GCF_029633855.1. NCBI lineage: Eukaryota > Metazoa > Chordata > Actinopteri > Characiformes > Erythrinidae > Hoplias > Hoplias malabaricus. The sequence continues at coordinate 3,016,698 of NC_089803.1, read as the reverse complement.
AACGGGCAAATTTGTCCTGCGAAAAAAGCTTCCACGGGTCAGGTAAGAGAACCCAGCGACAGACAGCGTGTTGGCGGTTACTAGAAAGCTAACTAAAAATGCTGTAGCTATGGTGATATGACAGGGTTAATACAGAACAGTGATAATATGAAAACCAGCCCGAACACCAATAGAGAAGGAGTAACCTGAAAGTGAATGATTAACCAAAAGCTTGTTTGAAAAGGTAGGTTTTTAATCTAGATTTAAAGATTGAGAGTGTGTCTGAGCCCCGAACAGTAACCGGAAGGCTATTCCAGAGTTGAGGAGCTTTGTGAGAAAAGGCTCTTCCTCCTGCAGTGTTTTTCTTAAAGCGAGGAACAAAGAGTAGATGTGCATCCTGTGAACGAAGTGTACGTGATGAGCGATAAGGTATGAGAAGTTCAGTAAGATACTGCGGGCCTAAACCATTTAGAGATTTATAAGCTAAGATGAGTATTTTATAGTCAATGCGAAATTTTACAGGTAGCCAGTGTAGGGACAAAAGAACTGGGGTGATATGTTCGAATTTTCTAGCTCTAGTGAGCACCCTGGCTGCTGCATTTTGAACTAACTGAAGCTTGTGTAACGCTTTGCACGAGCTCCCATCTTTTAATGATAAAATATGCAGAATTTTGGCAATATTGCGTAGGTGGAAGAAGGCGGTTTGACTGTATTGGATATGTGGGTATCAAATGTGAGAGTCGAATCAAAGGCCACCCCTAAGTTTTTAATGATATTGTGTCTTACTGTTGAATTATCAAGATTAATAGCAGCATTTCTGAGTAAATGTATCTGAGTATCTGTACCTAGTAACAAGACTTCAGTTTTATCAGAGTTTAACATGAGAAAATTTAGCATCATCCAGTCTTTAATTTCAGTTAGACATTCTGTTATTTTACGTAGACAAGCAACATCATTAGGTTTGGCTGATATATACAGTTGTGTGTCATCAGCATAACAGTGGAACTGAATCCCATGCTTACGGATTAGTCTACCCAGTGGCAGCATGTAGAGTGTGAACAATACAGGGCCAAGCACTGATCCTTGTGTAACACCATATTTAACTAAAGTATGATTTGAGGATTTATTTAGATAAACAAATTGATAACGATCAGATAAATAAGATCTGAACCAAGAGAGGGCAGATCCTTTTATTCCTACCAGATTTTCCAGCCTATCAAGAAGCATCACATGATCTATGGTATCAAACACTGCACTAAGATCAAGCAGCACCAGAATAGAGATATAGCCCTTATCATGTGAAAGGAGTAAGTCATTAGTTACTCTTGTTAGAGCCGTTTCTGTGCTGTGATTTGGTCTAAATCCAGACTGAAAAATGTCATGAATGTCATTGTTTTGTAGATAAGAGCACAACTGCTGTGACATGACTTTTTCTAGAATCTTAGCAATAAAAGGGAGGTTTGATATTGGCCTGTAGTTTGCGAGTACAAGAGGGTCAAGATTGGGTTTTTTAATAATTGGTTTGATCACCGCTAGTTTCAGAGGTTTTGGTACATATCCAATGTTGAGGGATGAGTTTATTATTGTGAGCAGTGGTCTAATGACTTTAGGTAAAATATGTTTAAATAATTGTGTTGGTACAGGATCCAGTAAGCATGAAGTTGATTTAGATGAGCTAATTAAACTAAGCAAGTCATTTTCATCGACAGAATTCAAGTAGTGTAAGTGCACCTCAGAGCTGGCGGGGGGTTCATCAACAAAAGCCGATGTGACTTTGGACTGATTTTGGATTCTGAGGCGAATGCAATCAATTTTATCATTAAAAAACCTCATAAAGTCATTGCTACAGAAATCAGAGGGGACAATGGGGTTGATTTCCTTTTTGTTGCCAGTTAGATTTGATATAGTGCTAAAAAGGAATCTAGGGTTGTCTTTGTTGTTTTCTATAAGGGAAGAGATGTACTGTGATTTAGCTTTAGATAAGGCATGTTTGTAGTCGGTGAGGCTGTGCTGCCATGCAATTTGGAAACATTCTAGTTTTGTGTGTCTCCATTTACGTTCATGGTTACGAGCAGCCAGTTTTAAGGCACGCGTGCTGTCACTGTACCATGAAGCAAGCCTTTTCTCTCTAAATTGTTTGGTCTTGACTGGTGCAACACAATCTAGGTTTGTACACAATAAGTGTTGTAGGTTGTTTGTAATGAGCTCAAGGTCATTTGGGTGAGTTGGAAAAGAAATGGTGGTAAGGTCTGGAAGGTTGTTGATAAAAACACTAACTGTTGAGACTGTTATAGTGCGCTTTCTAATATAGCATGGTTGTGGACAAATATCAAAGTTTAACGCAATTTCATATGTGATTAGATGGTGATCAGAGATGGTCTCATGTAGCGAGAGATTGGATAGATTCTTTATCTCAATGCCCCGTGTTAACACTAGGTCCAATGTGTGTTTGCATTGAAGAGTGGGCCCAGTAACATTCTGAGTGAACCCTAGCGCATCCAAAATTGATTCAAATGCAATTTTAAGTGGATCATGATCCTTCTCAAAGTGAATATTGAAATCACCAACAATTAAGGCCTTTTCTGAAACGATAACTACACTTGAGAGAAAATCAGCAAATTCACAAAGAAATTCTGTATAAGGGCCAGGAGGACGATAGATTGTGATGAGCATAAAAGAGTGCTTCCTTTTTGATGCAGTGACTTTAAGAGTAAGTACTTCAAAGGACTTAGTATCATAACTAGATGTTTGTGTTGTTTCAATGGTAGGGTCATAAATTGTGGCTACACCACCACCACGACCAGATGTTCGTGGGCAACTGTAATAGCTAAAGCCAGGGGGAGTGGACTCATTTAGGGCAATGTATTCATTGGGTTTAGCCCATGTTTTGCAGAGACATAATGCATAGAATTTGTTATCAGTAATAATATCACAGACAGTTAGTGCTTTAGATGTTAGAGATCGTATATTTAAAAGCCCTAATTTAATGCTGGAAGTGCTGAAATATTGCGTTTGCTGCAGTGCCTTGGTGTTAATTCTAATTAGGCTGTTAAAACTGATTTTTGGGCATTTGTGATAAGCTTTGCGGGGGAACAGACACAGTCTCAATGCTGAAAAATGTATTAGCATTAATCAGAGTGGGTGATATGGACATGCTACTCATCATACTAGCAGTAGAGAGATGGTCAGGAGGAACATTAGGAATTTTAATATTACTTACCTGCTCGCTATCCATTCCACCTACCTGACTGATGTGACTGGGGATGACCAGTCAGTTCCGGCGCAGAACCACCTCAATGTTCTCAGAGAGAACTACGGATCGTAGACGGCTCGGATGAAGCCCATCCCAACGATACAGGGCCGGATGCTCACGAAAGCACTCCCAGTTGTTGACGTAGTCCACGCCGGCAGTGCCGCACCAATCCAGGAGCCAGAAGTGGAGCCCAAAGAGCCTGCTAAATGCCTCGCATCCTCGATGGTAGGTGGGCAGGGGGCCAGAGACGATGATCCTAGCATCCGTCTTCTTCCGAGCGGTATCCAGAAGCGAACGGTAGTGCTCCTTCAGGACCTCACTGCGGCGGGCGGAGATGTCGTTCGTTTCCACGTGGAGAACGACGTTGCCGAAATCCTCGCGCTGCTGAAGCGCCGACGGAAGCCGCCTGGCAACGTCCAGGACATGTGCGCCTGGGAGACAAGACACGGTTGCATTACTCTTTATCCTCGGCACTTTTAAATGTCTAACTATTGAATCACCAATAATAAGAACACCGTCCTGTTTGTCTTCAGTGCTGGAGCAGGTGCAGGTGAAGGCCAGGAGCTGAGCACCTCAAACCAGTTGGCAGAAGTGAAGACTGGCTGCGGTGGAGGGGGGGACGGCCTCGGCTTCCCACGCCCACGCTGGCACTCCCATCCCGGTGCAGGCGTGTAGATAGGTACCCCCGCGAACCGCCGTGGCAGAGGAGACGGAGAGGCGACGGCCACGTAGGAGGTGTCGTGGGCTGCCTCGAGTCTCGTCTTCTCCCGCTGGAGCTCTGTCTGCTTCTCCAAGAGATGCTGAATCCGGCGACCGAGCTGCTCGAGCTCCACGCCAAGCTCAGAAAGGGCTCGTTCCTCGGCAGGCGCCATGAAGAGAGAAAAATAAACAATTATAAATAATATGTACAAAAAAAATGAAGTTAAGAAGCATGGTGGGTTAGGAACAATGAAGACAGCACACTAGGATAAGCAATGCCAAAAATATGCAATAGAGATTGTAAATAAACGTCTAGAGGACTCTAACTAGAGGACTAAAACAGTGACAAACAGCAAACAGTTTCAAATCAAGCACGCGAGCAGTCAGCCGGAAGTGACGTACCTGTGACGACCAAGTCTCAGAAAAGTCCCTTTATGAAGTGGTAGCGTTCCGTTAAGAAAGATTTGAACCATAATAGGGCTGTCCCTGTGATTCCAGTCATGGTTTCTAACATTTGTAGGAGAATATTGTATCGAAAAGCTGCACTGAAGTCAAGAAGCATCAAAAGGGATATGTGGCCTTGATCACAGACAAGAAGAAGATTATTTGTTATCTTGACTAGAGCTGTCTCAGTGCTATGATGTGGCCTGAATCCAGATTGGAATTTTTCATATTCTTATTCTTATTCAGATTCTTCAAGATTCTTATTTAGATATGAATGAAGTTGTTGGGCCACAGCTCTTTCTAAGATCTTAGATATAGGTTGATTTTAGATACAGGTAGGTTTGAAATAGGCCTGTAATAAGGCAATACGCTAGCATCAACATTTGGTTTCTTGATCAGAGGTTTAATAACTGCTAGTTTAATAGTTTTGGGTACATGGCCCAGGCTAAGGGATGAGTTTGCTATAGTTAATAGAGGATTGATAATAATAATAATAAGTTAGATTTATATAGCGCCTTTCTAATACCCAAGGTCGCTTTACACAAAGAGGAGGGGGAGAGAAGGGGAAAAAAAAAAACGCGGCAGCAGCAAACGCGCACAGCAACTCTCACCCGCATACAGCACGATGCAGCTCAGCGCGTCGATGTAAACAAACTCGCAAACAGAGTCCAGAGAATCCACCGGAGAGACGTCAGACGTAGGAGTTAAACAGTTGAAAAAGTAAACAAATTACCAGGGATGAGAGAGGGGGGGAAGAAGAAAAATAAAAAGAAATAATAATAATAATAATTCCAGCGAGAAGTGGCAGCAACAAAGACGCACAGCGTACTCTCACCCGGAAGCGGAAGGGCGCCTTAACCCGGAAGGGAGCCTTAACATAATAACTGGTAGTACCTCTTTGAGTAATTTTGTGGGAATTGCATCAAGTTGTACAGTTTGCAGAAGTGATAATCTTCTCTAGTTCTATCTGTGAGAGTGGGTAAAAAATTTAGTCTGTTTTATATCAGCCACATCAGATGACAGCTGAGTCTGATTTAATACTGTGGGTTGAATTTGTTGTACCGCGACCCTGAAATGGAGAAGCGGAGAAGAAAATGATGATGATGATGATGATGATGAATTTGTTGTCTAATTTTATGTTGATGTTATATTATTAATATTAATATTGTATTTGTGTGTATAATGATTTTGTGTATAGTTGGGTAAATAAGAATGTAACGTGTGTGTGTGTGTGTGTGTGTGTGTGTGTCTTTTGTTTAGAGTGGAACATGGAGGGAAGAACAGGATCAAACCAGAACTAAAGAAATGTAAGATGCTCTCAGATACAGAGAGACACATGCACAAACACAAATCACACACCTTATGCACATACCCACATATAAACACACACATGAACACTCACACAACCACTCTCACCCTCACACACACATACACATGCACGCACAAACAACCACAATGATTTATTGACATGTATACAAATAATACATACAGATAAATTTGCTATATTTTTATATATACACACACATACAAATGAAAGATGCACAAATAATATTTTTTTTGTATTGTTGTTTTTTTCTTTTTTTGTATTTGCGTAAACTGCTAAGGAAATTAAGGGAACACAGTCATCACACTATGGGTGAATTTCACTCCCCCCACACCCCAACTTGATCCTACTACTTACCCCAACCCCTCTGTGTTACCTAGGATTGGTGGCCTCAGTTATTGTTGCAATAGAGTGGTAGGATGAAATATGGGCCCTTCAAAATTAGATTTATCTGGGGCACACTCCAAACAGACGGTAATGATGCCTTGTGAATCTCCACAAATGAATTGCCTTTAATAAACTTGTGCATGAGCACCCTGTGAGACGGTAGAGGAATAGCATTAGGTTGAGTAAATTGAAACTTTTCTATACATTGTGATGATGACAGAAATTCTAGAACGAAGGGGTATAGTGTGATATGTAATTTGAGTCCTCAAAGTGTTACCGTGATAATGAAGTAATGGTTGGGCAACGTGATAGATTCAGAGTTGGTCTCAAGACAGGTCATCAGGCCAACAGAAAGTGGCTTAGTAGTGGCCGTGAAAAGTGAATACTACAGAGGAGCAGTATTAATTAACTGCGATGTCCTTAGTAAGCAGGCATGCCATGATATTGGCTTTCTAGTGGCATAGAGGGAATTGAGAAATTGAAGTGTTATCTTGAGGGATGATGGGTGAGGTAAACAAGAACCCCCGAAGGGCAGCTGACATTCAGCAGTACAGGAACAGCGAGACAGAGAGAAGGCAGCTCATTGCATGGGAACAAACTCTGAAAGAGAAAATCTGGGAAAGAAGAGGCATTGTCTCCAAGGCATCACCTGAGGAAAAGCATAAGCTGGAATTTAGGGGCTAGGACCAGTGTGGCTGCAAAGGGGAGCAGTCAGGTTGAAGGCCACAGCAACTGGTGGAGACATTGCAAACTGTACCATAGGAGGCAGGGTTGCTAGAGGAGCGATATGGATGAAAGTCCTCCGTGGCACTAGCTGGAAAGTTAGAAGCTGGAAGTAGCGTGGCTGCAGAGAGGAGAGAATGGAACAAAGGTCCACAGCAGTACCTGAGGACTGAGTGAGGGTTGAAAAAGTAGAGGTTGGGAGTGGCATAGCCAGGAAAGGAAAGAGGTTGGGCAGAACGTTTGGGGTAACAGAAAGTGTAAGCTGCAAAGTTGGGCTGGGTGCAGTGTAGCTGTGAGCGGAGAGACAGGAAGTAAAATGCAGTAGGAATGTGAGCCGTACAGTGGACGGTAAAAGGAGGCGTTTGGGATGACCAAGGGAAGGGTGGGATGATGTGTAGAGACAAATGAATCGAGGAAGAGAACGAGAGGGGTGGGATGATAAAGAGAGGGGGTGGAATTATGTGTAGAGACAGATGGTCAGGATGATTAAAAGAGACAGATGGAGAGAGGAGGAAGGAGGGACAGCAGAGGAGAGCGAACAGAAGGAGCAGAGAGGGGCTACGTTTTAATGGGTGCAATGATGTCTATCAATGCAGTATTTCAAGCGAAGAAGGTGCTGATTTGGAATTCTCTTCTCAACTCAACTTTATTTATAGAGCACTTTAAAAAACACCAACAGCTAAAACAAAGTGCTGTACAAAAGATGTTTATAAAACAAAATAAAATAAAATAAAATAAAATCACCAATAAGGAAAAATAAATAACTTAAATAAAAACAAAACAAATAAAACAAAACAAACGTCTCATGCTGGGTTAAAAGCCAAGGAATAAAAATGGGTTTTAAGATAAGTTTGAAAAATCGAAAGTGAAGACGCCTGCCTAATCTGTGGTGGTAGGCTATTCCACAGTTTCAGCGCAGCAATTGAAAAAGCTCTATCTCCTCTGAGCTTACGTTTTGACCTCGGCACCTCCAGGAGCAGCTGATCAGCTGACCTGAGGCACCGAGCAGAGACGTGGGGATGTAGCAGCTCAATGAGGTAAGGTGGGGCGAGTCCATTTAAAGATTTAAAAACAAATAAGAGAATCTTAAAATGTACTCTAAAATGCACAGGCAACCAGTGGAGAGAGGCCAGAATGGGAGTGATACCTTCCCTCTTACACAAGCCCGTTAAAAGTTGGGCAGCAGCATTTTGTACCAATCGGAGACATCTGAGGGAGGACTGGCTGACTCCAAAATACAGTGCATTGCAGTAATCCAGCCGGGAAGTGATGAAGGCATGGATTACTGTTTGAAAGTGCTCATGTGTGAGAAATGGCTTCACCTTTGCCAGCTGCCTGAGGTGGAAAAAGCTGGACCTAACTACTGTGCTTATTTGGCGGTCCAATTTAAAATCACTGTCCATCTTAAAACCCAAATTTAAGATAGTCGGCTTCACATACAAAGTCAAGGGGCCCAAATCAACTGGAGGGGCTTCACAGGGACCACTGGGACCAAACACCATCACTTCTGTTCTGTTTTCATTAAAATGTAAAAAATTTAAAGCCATGAATGCTTAAACGTGCTGCCTGCTTTCTGTTCCAATATTTTCAAAATGCAGTCATCCCGGTGAGCGCTGTAGGTGAATAATTGCTCTGGTAATGTGCAGACATGTTGCAAATTACAATCCATTTTCGAATACAGCTTAGGTAAATATATTAGTTTCAAAAGTAACCTTCTAATGTACTGACTTGCGAAACAGCAAGGACAATAAGACATTGAGGCTAATGTTATCCAGCTCAGACACAAAAGAGTAATAGGAAGATGAGGAACACTCGAGCAGGGGGCGTTAAGTCAGGAGAGAGGAGGTGACATGATGTCATTGCATTGCTGCAAACGGGCTCTGTACACTGGCAGTGGAAGGGAGAGATGAGGAGTGTTCCTCTCGTTAGCTTAATGAGCAAAGTGGATGCTGTTGTTTTGGAGCACATTACTGGAACACAGAGGCTGTTCAGCTGGAAAGGAGGAAATGGCCTCATGGCGTCTGTCACACCCTCGTCCTGTCATGTCAGTTTTCCCCGCCATGTGCTCTCTTAGCACATGGCTCTGTTTGCTATTGCACATGTCTCTGCCCTTGTCCCGCCTTTGTTCCGCCTGCTTGTCCATCATCCTCATTATCTGTCTCAGGTGTGTCTTGTCTGTTTTATGTATTTAAGTTCCCTTGTCTCACTTGTTTGTCGGTCATTCGTTTCATTCTCTCTTCCATTGTTGCCGTGTCTGGTCTGTCTGTCTCAGTCATTTCCTGTGTCATGTTATTAAGTCTGTCTGTCGTGTTTGCTCTAGCCCTCTGTGTTTAGTTTTAGCTTTAGCTATCTGTGTTTATTTAGCTTTCTAGGTCTTAGTCAAGTATATCTGTCTAGGTCTTTAGTCTGTCTGTCTGTCTTTCCCATTTGCTATAGTTCTCCATTTTAGGTTAAGTCTGTCTAGCTTTTTGTATTTTATTTTAGTCTGCTTATCTCCCTTTGTCTGTCTCTGTTAGCTCCCTGTGTGTTGCCTTTCTGTTAAAGTCTCTAGTTTTGTTAATAAATTATCTGTGTTTTAGCGTGTGCGTCCACATCCGTCAGTCCGCCATCTGTGATTCCTGACAGCGTCAGTGGATTTAGAAGCATTTCAGTGGATTTAGAGGATTTTCATGCATATCACTGTGGAAGATGAAGGGAGAGGACAGTCTGCACAGGAGCAGGTGCACTTAAAAGTTTTAGCAGTAGTGTGGAAGTAGGCATGAAAACGGCTAATCTTGCCTGGATGCCACGCAGTAATGAAATGCCAACATTTATTTAATAATTATTAAAGCTCAGGTTCTTATGATTCTGCTGATACCACATTTTAGGTTATGAGGCATAGCTGCTCGAGATGAGGGTAGGAACATGAGCTTTGCCTGACGTAAACAAGGACTACTGATGTGCAGACTGGCCAATTAAATGTTTACAGAGAAGGTTATCGAACAATAATGGAAGCTCTACAGTTAGACTGCGCAATCTGAAGATTTTAGGCTACTTCACCACTCCCCCTTCTCACTCAAGGGAACCAAACGGAGTAGGGGAGGGCAGGACTAGTTTGTGAACAAAATGCTTCTCGAAATTCTATGTAAGCTCTAGAAAAATAAAATCCTGGACGTTTGTGAAATTCCGCCCGGACATGTTTTTAAGTCTAAAAAAGAGGACATGTCCGGATAAAAGAGGACGTCTGGTCACCCTATGTTTTTGCAATATTTACCAAAAGATATAAAAGAAGATATGTTTATAGTGTATATTTTTGTAGTGTGTATATTTATAATGTATATGTAAGTAGTGAAGGCTGGGGCTTGATGAGGTGGGTGTTGCCCCACCCAGTCGGTGACAGGCTGATACCCACTGTGCAGCGAAGGGGGTTGTCCATCTCCCAAGATTATCTCTTAATTTCTCAAGGTCTCTGAATGTGTGTTAGCTTGGGATCAGCTGTTTAAACCTGTCTGTGAAGTGTTCTCAAGTAACTGAGCTGGTACATGGTCAGGACCTGTCTCTGCTGTTGGTCTCTGATGCTCTCTCTCTCTCTCTCTCTCTCTCTTTCTCTGTCTCTGTCTCTAGACCGAGTTATAAAAATGACCATGAATCATAACATAACATCACAACTTTACGAAAACCTCCTTGTTTTTGCATTCACTGTCCAATAACATAGGAGCACTTCATAGTTTTACAGTTACAGACTGGAGTCCACCTCCTGCTCTGCATACCTTCATTGCAAACTTTCACCCTGTTCATTAATGGTCAGTAACCCCACAGAGCATGTATTTGGGTGGTGGAGTTTTTAAAGCCCTCAATGTCAGTGCTGGACTCAGAATAGTCCAATAACAAAGAGCATCCAGCCACCTGCATCTTGTGTCCACTCATGAAGGACTAGGGCATGATGAGCACATACTGTGCAGCATCGGATAAGCTAAAGCAATGGTGTATATGATCTTGTGCTTGCAAAATTTATGCATAGGCTGTGAGAAACCCGTAAATCGCCACTTGCAGCTCTTTTTGTGTGTATATTTGTGCAAATGTGTGCGTGTGTGTGTGTGTGTATGTGTGTGTATGGTTGTGTTACAGATTCCTGTTATCTGACTCTGGATCCAAACACAGCACAGACTGCTCTCTCTCTCTCTGAGGGAAAAAGGAAGGTGGAGCATGTGAAGGAGACTCAGCTGTATCCAGATCATCCAGAGAGATTTGATCAGTGGAAGCAGGTTCTGAGTGTGGAGAGTTTAACTGGACGCTGTTACTGGGAGGTAGAGAGGAGCAGTGAGTGTGGGGCGAGGGTTGAGATATCAGTGTCATACAGAGGAATCAGGAGGAAAGGAGGCGGAGCTGCATGTGGGTTTGGATTCAATAAATTCTCTTGGAGCCTGCTCTGCTCTGGGAACAGATACTGGGTCAGACACAACGATCAGAGAACTGAGATACCTGACCCCCCCTCTCACTGTAACAGAGTCGGAGTGTATCTGGACTGGGTGTCCGGCACTCTGTCCTTCTACACCATCTCACCTCACACACACACACTCACACACTTACGCACACTCAACACCACATTTACTGAGCCCCTCTACGCTGGGTTTGGGCTTTATTATTGCAACTCCTCAGTGTGTCTGTGTGACACAGGATAGACCCATACACACCTCGGGTCAGTGTCTCTGTGTGTGTGTGTGTGTGTGTCTGTGAACACTGATCTCTATGGAGGCATATTTGGTGCAAAACACCTGAGCACTTATGACAGTAGAGTTATTAGTTGTAGAAAATAGTCATGTGTATCACCCATCTATCACTTATATTGGAATTCTGTGAAGCTGCTTTATGAAAACATCAGTTGTAAAAAGTGCTATACAGTTACATTTGATTTTATTTTATTTGATTTGATCGGTAAATTTGAAGTTATAGAAAATAGCTTTAGGAGTTGTAAACCTGTAGAATATTTTCCCGCAAACACAACTTACCATTTAAACCTTCTCCAATTCTTCATTGCAAGTGCACAAATCCAATTCAATACATGTAAAAATATACATTGCACGCTCACAGTTTGCTACTGTTGCTACAGTTTGCACCAGAACATGGTGCAAAACACATTCACAAACTCGTATCAAAATATTTGAAGCCATTTATAAGATTTGCACATTTGCAAATCAGTATGTGAATTCACGTAGTAGATTTACACCACTTTTAGAAAACTTTCTCACAAAAGCATTGTTTATTTGTATTTATATTATAAATATCTATGTTTATTTGTCTTGGATATTTGTCTTGCACAAACACAGTCTATAAATATGTCTAGTCAAATCTGTGGCTATGAGTCTCAAGTGCATTTTCTTGCTCACACACATCACATTTGGCACGCTCGGAGTTTTGCACCAAATATCTCAAGTCTGTGTGGTGCAAAACATATTTGTGCATCTGTAGAGCCAGGAGGGGGTACTGTTCAGAGAGCAGCAAATCATTTTCACCAATCTAAGAAGCTCGTTGGACATGTGTCGAATGCTATTAGCTGATGTCCAGGTTCTGTGACTGAGCACATCCTATGAAAAGCCTTGTACAGGAAACAAACAAAGAGGACAGTAAATGGATAACATTCCTTGTCCTGGAGTTCAACCATCCTGCATAGTTTAGCGGCACACCTGATCCAGGTAATGAAGGCCTTCAGCGATCTTCTAGGTAGTAGATCTCCAGGACCAGGTTTGAGCAGCCCTGTTTTGCAGAGGAGCTGTTGTAGTGGAAAAGTGATCAGGTAAAAGTGAGTCAAGATGTTCTGAGTCAAGTTGAGCCAATCCTATGCAGTGGAAAAGCACCAATATTGCACACATTCACAAACAGATATGCAAGTGTGCAAATGTTGGCCAAAGCTTCACATTTTTAATAAAAGTATGTTAATTTGTTTTGCTGCAACTGTATCAAAACTGTGAGCATATGATTTTTTTATTTCAACATTGTGTGTTGAAATGGATTTGTTCACCAGCAATGAACAATTTATGAAGGTGTAACTGTTAAGTTGTGTTAGTGGGAGAGGAAAATGTTCTACAGGTTTACAACTCCTAAAGTGATTTTCTCTGTGACTTCAGATTGTTACATTTTTATGAAATATTAAAAATATAATTTTAAAACTGTTTGTTTAAATGTATATACTGTACTGTAAAAATAAATAAAATGGTACAAAAGAGTGCAGAAGAGGATTTCTGTATACATTTACAAAGAATATATATATTGCACATAAATTGAATATTGCACATTATGGATATTATTTAGTGGGACTAATGGTATTTAACCACCATCAAAAGTTTAAACTGAGAGAATGTATCATTTTAAGGGAAAAATATGTTGTTTCAAAATTTCATGGCGTCAACAAATCCCAAAAAAGTTGGGACAAGACCATTTTTTACCACTGTGTAGCACCCCCCCTTCTTCTTACAACTCTCAACAGATTGCTGGGGACAGAGGAGACCAGTTTCTCAAGTTTAGAAATAGGAATGCTCTCCCATTCATGTATAATACAGGCCTCTAACTGTTCAATCGTCTTGGGCCTTCTTTGTCGCACCTTCTTCTTTATGATGTGCCAAATGTTCTCTATAGGTGAAAGATCTGGACTGCAGGCTGGCCAATTCAGTACCCGGATCCTTCTCCTACGTAGCCATGATGTTGTGATCGCTGCAGAATGTGGTCTGGCATTATCTTGTTAAAAAAATGCAGGGTCTTCCCTGAAAGGGATGACGTCTAGATGGGAGCATATGTTGTTCTAGAACCTGAACATAGTTCTCTGCATTAAAGGCGCCTTTCTAGACATGCAAGCTGCCCATGCCACAAGCACTCATGCAACCCCATACCATAGGTGATACAGGCTTCTGAACGGAGCGTTGATAACAACTTGGGTTGTCCTTGTCCTCTCTGGTCCGGATGACATGGCGTCCCAGTGTTCCATAAAGAACTTCAAATCGTGACTCGTCTGACCACAGAACAGACTTCCATTTTGCCACACTCCATTTTAAAACACCCCTGGCCCAGTGCAAACGTCTGAGCTTGTGGAGCTTGCTCAGAAATGGCTTTCTCTTTGCATTGTAGAGTTTCAGGTGGCAACGGCGGCTGGCACGGTGGATTGTGTTCACTGACAGTGCTTTCTGGAAGTATTCCTGAGCCCATTCTGTTATTTCCTTGACAGTGGCATTCCTGTTTGAGGTGCAGTGACGTTTAAGGGCCCGGAGATCACGAGCATCCAGTAGAGTTTTATGGCCTTGACCCTTACGCACAGCAATTGTTCCAGATTCTCTGAATCTTTTGATCATGTTATGCACGGTTGATGATAACTTAAAAGTCTTTGCTATTTTACGCTGGATAACACCATTCTAGTATCAGTGGAGGATGCAGATCTTTCAAGGAGGGGAAGCTCAATTTCGGCCTACATCATAAATGTGTCGGTTTATTTATACGTAAATTCTACCCTCTGTTCCTTTTAAAGAAAATGATCAGTGACCCTGTTGTACCAACAAGGCATTTTTTCCAGGGACTTGACTAGTTTCCTCTCAATGGCCAGCAGAGCTAGGCTGCTTAAACGGCCTTGGCTCATGTGAAGTGTGTCCGCCTGTGCGTGCTTTGTGACGGTGGAGGGGCTCAGCAGCACCTGCTGGACAGAAACTGTGATAGAAGTCAGAAAGAGTGATAGAAGTCAGTCTCCAAACACAAGCAGCTACAAAAAAACCCCCACCAGAAATAGAAGCTCGATTTGTCAGTAGTCATTTTTAACAAAGAAAATGCCGCTAAGAGAATTAGCGTTACACCGAAGGATCGCTGATTCGCTCATTTCGCTGTCAATCAAAAAGGGATTCAGCCTCAGACAGATCATCCAATCACCATGCAGAAGCTGAGCGTCTGGGCCAGCCCACTGCCCCATAGACCCCCAGAGAAGCTGAGTGTTCGATGGGTGGGACAAAGCCCAGAATTTATCCAATGACTCGTCTCATTTCGCTGCACTTCGCTGCTTCACTATTGAGTTCTGTGGACACTGTTTAAACCACTGTGAATCTGCGGGAAAGCCACGTCTTTATCAGTGACAAGAAGCTGATTCTGAAGAAAAGTTGAGCGCGTTGTAGTGCATATTTATTCAATGACATGTACACACAACAGTATATATTTGATCACTTATTTTTTGACATTTTAGGGGAAGCTGAGCTTCCCTTGCAGTCTTAGAGCAATCGCATCTGATTAATACATATTTGTTGTCTGAGACATTAACTTTTGTTTTTAAAATCGCCAGATGTTTTTTGACACTTATAAACAGAAATCGTACACAGCTATGATTATGATGTAGAACTATGATAAAAAAATGAACAATTATCAAATAATATAATTAAGAAAAGTAATTCACATTTCCATTCATAGATCCATTACACATGTTTCTTAAATTTTTATTTTTATCATAAGTTCCTGCTAAAAACAAAAATAGGCAAAATAGAATATATTAATATTGATATATAAATTAATATAAATTACACTAAAATAGCAAATTATTTTTATATGCTATTGATTTTTATGGATTTAAGTGTAATACACAGTTAAGGGAAGTGTTTGAAGTAAAGTGCCACGGCGACCCTTGGTGGATAAAGTGTGTTAAACCCAGCTCTGTTCATCAGAGCAGCAGTAAATATGGGAGGACAGTGTGAAGTGTTGAATGAGCATTTGAGGATGAGACAGGGTCCCTTAGGACTCTACAGAGAGTTGTCCAACCCACTGTGGGACTGACCACTGCACAGTGTCTAACACATTTATCTTTTATTCCCTTTTTTTGGAGAAGAACTGCTGTTTTCAGATGCTGATGATATTAGAGGCACAGATGCTGCAAGTCCAGTGTTTATTAAATGTCTAATTATTATGATTTTTTATCTGTGTTCTAACACTGGAGCGGTTATTGATTTTTTTTTTTTTTACTTCTTCACTGGAATTTGTTCTCTCTCTCATAACCATCCATTATCTGTAACCGCTTATCCAATTTAGGGTCACGGGGGGTCCAGAGCCTACCTGGAATCATCGGGTGCAAGGCGGGAATACACCCTGGAGGGGACGCCAGTCCTTCACAGGGCAACACAGACACACACACATTCACACCTACGGACACTTTGGAGTCGCCAATCCACCTGCAACGTGTGTTTTTGGACTGTGGGAGGAAACCGGAGCACCCGGAGGAAACCCACGCGGACACGGGGAGAACACACCAACTCCTCACAGACAGTCACCCGGAGCTGGAATCGAACCCACAACCTCCAGGCCTCCGGAGGAAACCCACGCGGACACGGGGAGAACACACCAACTCCTCACAGACAGTCACCCGGAGCTGGAATCGAACCCACAACCTCCAGGCCCCTGGAGCTGTGTGACTGCGACACTACCTGCTGCGCCACCGTGCCGCCCTCTCTCATAACCAACAACAGTTAAGCCAGTTTATAAGGGAACGTGCAGTGTGAGTGAAAAAGAATCTTCACCACTTCTTTATCAATACAATAATTATAAACCATTACTGAATGTACATTCCTGAATAAAATATTGATCAATGGATCTTTACATCATCCCTGTAACAGAGAAACAGAGAGAGGTCTGAAACAGCTTTAGTTTCTGGTATCACAGGAAGTATATATATGCAACAGACAACCTAATCAGCTCTGACCAGATTCTCTTGCTCGGGTAAGGACTTTCTCTTTCTCTCTCTCCATATGCAGAGAAAACATAGTTCAGCCTTAATCTAAATAGTATAGTGTGAATAGAGACACAGGTGTGGAGTGGATTAACACAGATCCACTGCTGAACTGGAGATGAAGAATCAGAGTTGGTTCAGTGGTGATTTCTCTTGGAGCTTCTGCAGCTGGAACTGAAGACAGCTAAAGCAATGCAAATATATTTATAGAGCAGCTTTGATACCATGAGAAAGCATTTATAAATGACCAGTAGAAAGCATGTATAAATTAAATAGAAGTGGACCAAGAGTCTATCTATAAGAATCTTATGGTCAATGGTATCAAAGGCAGCACTGAGATCAAGAAGTAATAGAAGAGATACATTTCCATCCTCTGTATTTAAGCGAATGTCATTAATGCGCTTAATTAGAGCCACCTTTGCCATTGTGATTAGCCCAGAACCGGGACTGGAATTTACCTAGGCTACTGTTTATGGATAAGGAGCTAGTGATTTGCTTAAACAATTTTCTCAAAGAATTTTCCAATGAACAGTAAATTAGAAATCTTATCTTAGTTACTTATCTGAGATGTTTTTAAATGTTTCTTTTTTAGAAGAGGCTTTACAACTGCAGTTTTTAGTGAACTTGGAAAAACACCAGACACAAGTGAGGCGTTTACAATCTGGAGTATGTCTGGCAATACTCAGAGAAGGTAACAGGTCTTTCACATTTTCAAATGAACAGGAACTCTGTGTCTGAAACCATGGTTACCTCCCGGAAACAGATGGCATGCTCCCTTCAGGTAAGGGGTGAGAACCTGCCCCAAGTGAAGGAGTTCAAGTATCTCAGGTTCTTGTTCACGGGTGATGGGAAGAGGGATGGTGAGATTGACCATAAGATAGGTGCAGCATCTGCAGTAATGCAGTCACTGTACCGCACCATTGTGGTGAAGAGAGAGCTGAGCCATAAAGCAAAGCTCTCAATTTACCGGTCAGTCTATGTCCCCACTCTCACCTATGGTCATGAGCTCTGGGTAATGACTGAAAGAACAAGATTGCGGATACAAGCGGCCTAAATGAGCTTTCTCCGACAGGTCACTGGGCGTACTCTCCATCATCGGGTGAGGAGCTCAGTGACTAGGGAGGAGCTCTGAGTAGAGTCGCCGCTCCTTCGCATTGAGAGAAGTCAGTTGAGGTGGTTAGGGCGTCTGATCAGGATGCCTCCTGGACGCCTTCCACTGGAGGTATACCAGGCACTTCCAACTGGAAGGAGGCCCCGGGGTGGACCCAGGACACACTGGAGGGATTATATCTCCCAGCTGGCCTGGGAATGCCTTGGGATCCCCCAGGAGGAATTGATGGATGTTGCAAGGGACAGAGACGTCTGGGCTTCTTTGCTCGCCCTGTTGCCACTGCGACCCTGAAATGGATAAGCGGAAAAGAAGATGTATGTATATGTATATATGTAGGAACTCTGTGTTTATTTTTGTGATGTGTGGATCTCATTAATAACATTGTGATTAGTAAAAATGTGAAATGTAAAATCAGATCAGAATGGACTGTCTAATTTCCAGTTGTAACATCTTGTGATGTTCTATTTCTTTGTGTCAGATTTGACTTCAAGTGTGTGGTCATAGTTAAGGTCCTCCATTCTGACATATACAGGACCAGTCTTTAGCTAAGATCCTCCATTCTGACTTATATTCTTACCATTCACTCCTAAGTAATGAATTTTGATCAGTTTTTTAAATACGTGTATTAAGTGTGTGATGGAATTTAGGAGGAAGTACATTCCAGAAGCTCTGTGTACAAACCAAACCAGCTGCACCAGTTTAACTCCATTTGTAAGTGGACACCTTGAGGAGGGGTTAATAGGTGGGAGTATAGTCTTTCTGAATGAACCCTACTGGATTAATCTGGGTTTGATTCTGTCTTCGTCAGTCAGAGTCTGTAAAATATTCTATAACTGACATTTCTTGTAGACAATAGTAGACACAACTGCAAGTTTCTTTATTGAACACACCCTCAGAGTGAAGTCCAGGACAGATCAGCGAACAGGTAAATACAGGCAGAAGTTCAAGTCTGGGTTTGACAAATTTTGGGAGAGGAATGTTTTCCCATTTTTGTTTGATTGTTTGACAGTCCTGGGACCTCTTAGCAACATATTTGTTTCATGATACACCAAATGTTTTCTGTCCGTGAAAGATGTGAACTGCAGGCAGAGTTAAGTACCCAGACTCTTTCTTTGAAGCTATCTTGTTGTCATGGATGCAGTGTGATTTAGTATTCGCTTTCTGAAATATGCAAGGCTGTACCTGAAAGAGACATTGTCAAAATGGGAATATATTTTGTTCTAAAACCCCTATATACAGATCAGCATTGATAGTGAATTTCCAGATGTGTAAGATGCCCATACTATATGCAGTAGCAATTTTGAACTTTGGCCCAGAGAAGATAGTGGCATCTTTGGATACGTTTGACATATGGTTTCTTCTTTGTATGATACAACTTTAATTGTTGCCAGTATTGACTTTCAGCCTTATACTTGTGCACAGAAATATCTCCATGTTCTCTGAAGCTTATGATATTATGTATTAAAGGTTGAGGGATATTCAAAGTATTAAAAATTTTAAGTTGAGATATATTTAGTAAATGTATTATTTACAGAATAGGTGATAACCAAAATATTTTGGTGGCAGATAGGAAGAGAGTGAGGTGGGCCTTATGTGAAGCTCTGATAGGATTGCATATGGATATTTTACATCTTATCCTGTATGTTGGATCCAGGTGAAATTATCTTTAAATTTTGTTTTTATTGCTGTTGGTTTTTAAAGAGGACTCTGAAGTGTAAGGGGCAGAGGTGGTTGACAAGGAAGTCAACTGTATTTTGACCATATCATATTTGAAGGTATAGGAGTGGGAAGTTCAAACACTAGAGGAACAGTGTACATAATTTGAGTCCAGTTGCTGGAGTATTGTCTATCTGTTTATGTAATACTTAGCTAATGGATTGGAATAACCAAAGATTCAAAGGTATAACTTTTGTGATTTTAAACACCTGATACTAAAGAAGAAATGGGTCAAAACCACTACAGTCAACTCTCCTTCTCACAGTGCAGTGGCTCCAGTATGTTTGTTGTTTAGTAAAATAGCCACTGTACTGTATATGATTACACTTATTTATCTAGGTTACCTAGTTAATGCTATAAACTTAAAGCAGTTAAAAACAGGAGAAAGACCTTGTGGCAGCTTGGAAGACAGCTGATGTTGGGCAGTAGACTATAGTGGGGCTGCCATAGGCTAGCAAACAGCAGTAGCCATAGTGTGAAAGCCAAAGTACTGTTGGAGAGAGGTGAAACAAGAAGCAAAAGAGAAAGGAATTGGGCAGAGAATAAAAATAATATGGCCAGGTGCAGTAGATAAGGTAGAGTGGGGGAGGTTCAAGCTGTGGTATGTCATGCTAAGGCAGGTTCTGCTCCAGGGCCTAATCGTGTGCCATAGCAGGTGTACATGTTTAGTTGAGGTGTAAAGTTTTTGTAGAGGTTGATGATCATAGTTTGGAAGAAAGGATCATTCCAAAGAGTGGAGAAGAGCAGGCCGTATCTTTATCCCTAAGGAGAAAGATGCTGTGGATTTAGAACAGTTTCAGCCTATAGGTCTTTTTAATGTGGAGCATAATATTTCTTTAGTGAGATAGAACAGAGACTGAATGCATATTTGAAAGCAAAGAAGTGTATTGATATGTCAGTACAAAAATCTTTGTTTCTGGCTTTGCAATTTGTTTGGAACAAATCAGCATGTTCTAGCATCAAATTCAGACATCAACGAAAGATGGTAGGGATCTATATGTAATGTTCCTAGATTTAGCTAATTAATGAATGAATTTTGCTCAGATCATTTTTGCAGTGAAGCTGAAAATATGGTTTTGAAAGCCTCATATTAGATGGCCAATGAGAGTTTATGATGTTCACAGAAGCAGAGAAGATGAAAACAGTAATGACCAAGTGAATAGGGGTGCTGCAGTGTTTAAATAGTGTGGCTTGTGGTGTGGGGAAATGGTATTTGAGCTATCACTTAAGTTAAGCTGAGGAATATGTAAAGTGAGTAGCTAGATGATTTTTTTTCACGATCCAAGGATTGGTATATGGGGTGAAGCAAGAGATTAGAAATTAGTGGTGGATGTAGGTAAAAATAACTACAGGTCCCAGAGTGCACTGCCAGAGGCCAGACATGGTTCTCTACACTGAAATTAAATTGAGAATTCCTTTCATAGAGTTAACCATTCCATTTGAGGATGCCTTAGATTAAGCTTTTGAAAAGAAATACTGAAGTACACTGACTTGTCAGCAGAGGTGACGGAATGCAAATGGCAGGGACATAAGACTGGTGGAAATACTGTATGTGTTAGTGAATTTGTAGCCAAGTCTGCCCTCTCACTGCTTATGCAGTTTGTGGTTAAAGGCTAAACATCCGGGGCAGCTGTGAAATATTAAAATATACTCTAGAGTTGGAGTGGCTGAAGTGTGTATTAAGTATGTGGAGGATAGGGAAGGTAAATGTGGTGCTTTGTGTGCTACTGTGTTTTTGGTAAGGTATCATGTAGTCACAATTTCATTTGAAATTTGTGGCACCAAGCATGTATTAATGGTATCAGTGTGACTAGGTGAAGCTTTAGTCACAAGGGAGGCCAGTATGGATTTATGGTTGTTGATATTTGAGGGTATGGTCAGACTGTAAAACTAGCTTGCAGGTGTGGGTCTGGAACACCAGACTTTACTATTGATCCTTATCTAGAGGAGTTGTGGGCTTAATTCTGAGAAACATTATGATGAAGTAGGTGGTTTGGGTGTGCTTGCATTGGACCTAAAGGATAAGTGTAAGATTTAAACAATATGTGATAACAGACAGGTGGCAGGTAGAAAAAGAGTGGGGTGGGCCCAATGTGAAGCTGTAATTGATTGACAGAGAATAAGAATATATTACATCTTATCCTGTGTGGGACTACAATTCTGAAAGTGTTAGAATTATAAAAGTGTTAAAACCACTTATTGTCCAGGCTTTTGTTGCTCCTGTCCCAACTTATTTTGAGGTGCATTTTTGCCATCAGATTCTAAATTAGTTAATATTATTTATGCAATGGTTAAATGTCTCACTTTCAACATCTGAAATATGTTGTCTGTAATTTGTAAATTATTACATTCTTTACATTTTACACAGTTTACCAGTTTATTGGTAATGGAGTTGTACATTTTTAGTTTATATATTTCTATATTTGTGTTTATTAATTAGATTGGATTTAGAAAGAAGTGAACTCCAAACACTGGGTGTAACTGGAACTCTCTCTAAGATCACAGTTTAGGAAAACTGGTGTCATTTTGGAGTGTATTCTTGCAGTGTATCCTCCTGAGTCCTCTACTCTTCTACACATCACTATGGTCTACTACACTTTTGTAGAATCTACTATATCCCACTGCAAGTTATACTCCACTACTCTTCTCTGTACTCCTCTATACCCCAAAACACTGATCTAAATTTCACTACACCCCACAATACTCCATTGCACTCTACAATTCACAGTACTTCAGTATAATCCACTACCCACTCCATACTCATCTAAACCACTTTACATTGCATTTGTGTGGGTAATGAATACATCTTTGTGTGAAGTAACTTATTTGCAATTACCCTAGTTTAAAGTGGGATCTTTCCATGGATTCAATTAACCAAATTCCACACAGAGACCAACACATTAAAACAATATGAAAATGAGTTATTTATTTTAAGATAAACAATAAACATTCATGACCAAATAATTGTTAAAGTTTCATGTTGCTCAGTAATCTCAGAATGTGATTTAACTGGTCTGGCAACAACAGGTTTCACATATCTTTTGATCAGCCTTAACCTATATGCTTTTGTTTTGCAATAATAGAATAAATGACAAGTCACAACTAACTTTAAAGACTACCTTTTTTTCTAGTACAAGCCTTAATGAGTTCTGTGTTCTGAGTTCTTTTCTCCTTAGTGTCAAGCTTTGTTGATGAACAAACTGAGTTGAATACACAGCTAATTCTCCAGTATTAATTCAAACTTAGTAGTGTTAACACTGAGAGTGTTAAATTATTACACTAACAGTGTTAATTTGAGACTAATAGTAGATTGAATTGAATTTGCTGTGTAGGTATTGACTCCCTTTTGTTCTTGGCTGAAGGCTTCAATTCTGCAACATTGTCCAATTGTTATGTTCAACTCTTTTCCGAATGAAACTCCAAACTCAACTGCGAGCTGACTCCTTGTATTGAAAACTCAACTCAACTGAGAAATTAACTGAAAACTAACAGAGCTGATTTGAAGTGGACTGAACTTGCTCTTTGCTCCAAACTGAAATCCCATTTGAATGTCCAATACTAGAGATAGGAGCAAGATCACATAATACCAGCTCACACACTTGCGTGCGCACGCACACACACACACGCACACGCACACACACATTATATATATGTATACAAATCCTGAATACATGAGAAAAATTGAAAGATTGTACTGTCCTGATTAATGTAGAAACTTATGTATCTGGTTAAAGAGACTTGCTCTAACAGGAAAGTTAGGAGGGTGTCTGTGTTCCTTCCCCAGTTTGGTGATGTGAAAAGAAATTAGTAATTAGTCCTTAGTTCAATACACATTACAACAAAAAAATAACTATGATGATTCTACAAAACACTATCAATTTTTCCTGAAGCACTGTACAGGCGCTTTCCACTTCATGGAACCTACATGACTTGACTGAGCTCAGCCTTTTATTTTTACACTGGCCAAACCTGGGCCTTGTCCATGGAACTTTCCCCCCGAGGGGTTTTGAAGAAGTTTAAATGCTCTTTGGGTCAGTGGCTGACAAATCTCTGGTATAAACTGAACATGCAACAAGGAAAACTGTTCTCTTAGAACTGGGGCACAGATGCTTATTCATAATAATAATAATAATAATAATAAATTTTATTTGAAAGCACCTTTCAAGTGACCCAAGGACACTGTACAATAGATAATAAAAATAAAGAATAAAAAATAAAATAAAATAAAAATTAAAATAAAAATAAAAATTAAAATAAAAAAGTTAAAAAAAAAAGAAGAAAGTCAATAAAAGGTAAATGCACATACAAACATAAAATGACCATAGAGACATATACATAGTATCATCCATATGCTAGTTTAAAAAGATGAGTTTTTAGTCTGATTTTAAAAACATCTACAGATGAACAAGCTCGCAGTTCATCGGGAAGACTATTCCACAGCTTTGGACCCGCAACACAAAATGCTCTATTTCCAGAGGTGCTTAGCTTAAAATGTGGGACCTCAAGCAAATGGAGGCTTGAGGACCAAAGAGTACGCACGGGAGAGTATGGTTTCAGTAGACTACTTAGGTAAGAAGGGGCAAGGTCGTGCAAGGATTTAAACACCAACACAAGCAATTTGTACTGTATTCGATACTTCACTGGAAGCCAATGAAGACGACTTAGGACTGGAGTAATATGC
Organism: Hoplias malabaricus; assembly: GCF_029633855.1. Lineage (NCBI taxonomy): Eukaryota > Metazoa > Chordata > Actinopteri > Characiformes > Erythrinidae > Hoplias > Hoplias malabaricus. The sequence goes on along the minus strand of NC_089803.1, from coordinate 2,992,663 downwards.
TCCCAAGATCTTGTATGGGTCAGCACCCTAGCAGCAGAGTTCTGGACATACTGCAACCTACTCAAAGCTCGAGCAGGGAGGCCACACAACAGAGCATTGCAGTAGTCGAGTCTGGAAGTGACAAATGCATGGACAATGGTCTCGGCAGCAGTGAGAGAGAGAAAAGGGCGAATCCTAGAGATATTTTTAAGATGGTAAAAGGCTGTCCTACATGTGTTGTTAATATGTGAGTCAAACGATAATGTAGAATCAAACATTACTCCAAGATTTCTCACTAGTGTTGAAGTAGAGACAACAAAACCAGGGATACAAACAGTAGTGTCACTAAGCCTCCTGACTGTTGCAGGAGAAGCAATTATGATGGCTTCAGATTTTTTATTATTTAAGCTCAGGAAGTTCTCGATCATCCAAGCCCTCACATCAGTTAAGCATTCCAGCAAGGCACTAGGTGGCAAGCTGTGGGAAGGTTTTGTACAAATGTATATCTGGACATCATCAGCAAAACAGTGAAACTGCAGCCCATGATGTCTAATGATGTCACCAAGAGGAAGGATGTACAAAATAAAAAGCAGGGGCCCAAGAACAGAGCCCTGGGGGACACCATGTGACAAGGAGCATGTGTCAGATCGAAAACTTCCCATTGAAACAAACTGCTGCCTACCAGAAAGATACGATTTAAACCAGGCTAATGCAGTACCAGTTACGCCAACCATGTTTTTGAGCCGAGTTAGTAAAAGGCTATGACACACTGTATCAAGGGCTGCAGTAAGGTCCAACAGGACAAGAAGACTCAGCAGTCCTTGGTCAGCTGACATCAGCAAGTCATTGACAACCCTAACAAGAGCAGTTTCAGTGCTGTGGTTCCTCCTAAAACCTGATTGGAAGACCTCAAACAGATCACATGATTGAATATGTTCTGTTAACTGAGCAGCTACTGTTCGCTCCAACAGTTTAGCAAGGAAAGGGAGATTAGAGATGGGCCTATAATTTGCGAGGTTCTCAGGATCTAAGCCAGGCTTCTTGAGAACTGGAGTAATAGCTGCCAGTTTCAAAGAAGCTGGGACCATTCCTGAACTAAGTGAAGCATTGATAATTTTGGTAATGAGAGGACAGATAAATGAAGAACAGGCTTTCACCTGCTGTGTAGGAAAAGGGTCTAATTGACATGAAGTTGCCTTTGAGAAATTAATAATCTGTGAAACAAGCTGTTGGTTTACAGTATTGAAGGTGGAAAAATAGCTGCTGCTGAACTGAGGAGATAGTTGAGGAATGTTTAGCCTGGTTGCAGTGGGCTGGAACTGAGAGTAAATTGTATTTTATGATTGAAGAAGTCCATGAACCGAGAGCAGAGTTCAGCTGAAGGAACCATAGGGAAACTTTTCACAGGGCTCAATAGCTTATTAACAGTGGAAAAGAGAGCTCTAGGGTTACTGTGGGCACCAAGAATAACATCAGAATAATAGAGTGTTTTAGCTTCCTGTAGTTTTTCCTTATAAAACAAGACATGATCACTGTAAGCAAGGGCATGCACAGTCAGGCCAGTTCTGTTTGAGAGTCGTTCAAGCTGGCGACCAACAGCTTTCAGCTTGCGCAGCTCAGCAGTGTACCAGGGAGCAGGCTGAGAAAATGTAACCAAGCGTGTTCTTAGAGGTGCCAGGTGGTTTAAAATATGTGACAATGTTTCGTCATAGTGGGACACTAGCAAATCAGGATCTAAGCAATCAGGTACCGGGCTCTGACTGAGCATCTCCATAACAGCAGGAGGACTGATATTTTTGACACTCCGGAATGTAAACTGGCGTGATTGACGCTGCTCTCGCAGTTGACATGATAGTGGAAAGTCAAAGAACACAGCTTTATGGTCAGATACACACAGATCAATGCCTCTCACATTAAAAGGGGTTTTACCCAGAGAGCAAACAATGTCCAAGGTGTGGCCCTTGTTATGTGTAGGGAAATCAACGTGCTGAGAAATATCAAAGCTCTGTAAAACATTAAGAAATTCTTTAGCAAACAAACAGTTACTAGAATTGATATGAATATTAAAGTCACCAAGCAGCAACAAATCAGAATAAACAGGAATAAGTGTGGAGATTAGCTCAGAAAACTCTGCCACAAAAACAGATGAGGTTTTTGGGGGGCGATAGATGAGCAGAACCAATACAGGTTTAACAGCAGAGACCAACAGCGCCAAACACTCAAACGATGTCATATTTGGGATTGAAACTGTTTTAACTTTGAGGCCAGGGCTGTACACCACTGCAAGTCCTCCTCCTCGTCCAGTTAAACGAGGTTTATCCACATATTGATAGTGTGGAGGCAGAGTCTGATTGAGCGCGAAATACTCGTTGGGCCGCTGCCAGGTTTCCGTGAGACAAAGCAGGTCAGTGTCATGTTCCTGGATAATATCTGCGACAAACGTTGCCTTATTATTTAAGGAACGAACATTAAACAGAGCACATTTCAGATTATGATCAGTGCTCGGAGCGTGTAGAGATGTTGTAGACACGTAACACAGGTTCCGGTTATTTGTGTGATCAGTTGAGCCTGCCGTCGCCTGGGAAGATTTACGGCGACACGATGACCACAGCGAGGGGATATTGTTGGGGTGCTGATAGTAGTTATAAGTCCGACCAAGACCCCGATGAGAATATTTAGGTCATCGCAAAATACCAAGGTGACGATGGATCAGTAGAGGAGCAGGAGTTTTACACTGTGCATTTCGGAGCGTAAAAAGTTCACCAAAAGAGTACCTTATTCTCCTTGTCGTCATGATGAGGCCACAATGGAAGTTGCAGCCGTAACAGCCCAGTAGAAGCCAGAGAAGTAATCCCGAAAAAATCCACATAGCACGGGCGACACAGGTGCTCTCGCGGCAGATGTTAAGCACAGACACAGACGCTAAACTCTAAGAGGGCTCAGAGCCACAAGGAGAAATCCAAGGCTCATATTACAATAAATCCAGTACAAAGTTTGATACAGTGTGTTGGGTTCCACAGCACTTTTGCACACAGCGGGCAGAAAAACCGAATACAACTTTAAAGCTATTACAAACTTTGTCACCGGGGGAGAAGCGGCAGCCAAACGCGCCAGCGTATCTCTCGCAACCCGGAAGTCAAAACACAGCACTACAATTATTCAGTCCAAATAAAAGCAACACACAAATATACAATGAGTAATGTACAGGGTGGGCCATTTATATGGATACACCTTAATAAAATGGGAATGGTTGTTGATATTAACTTCCTGTTTGTGGCCCATTAGTATTTGGGAGGGGGGAAACTTTTCATGATGGGTGGTGACCAGGGTGGCCATTTTGAAGGATTTTGAATGGCCCCCAAGGTCTCCTAATCTGACCCCCTTAGACTTTTATATTGGGGGTCATCTGAAGGCAATTGTCTATGCTGGGAAGATACGAGATGTGCAGCACTTGAAACTATGTATACTGGAAGCCTGTGCTTGCATTTCTCCTGAGGTGTTTCTATCTGTGTTTGAAGAGTGGGAGAAGAGGGTTGCATTAACAATCCAACACAATGGGCAGCACTTTGAACACATTTTATAAGTGGTCTGAAATTTGTAAATAACTCGTGAAACAATAAAGTTACGTTACAAGAAATTGAATGTGAACTAAAAGTAATAATTCCGTACAGGAAAGGTGCACACACAAGCAAATAACCAATGATTGGTTTTAACACACAACTGGTTTATTAAATGTAATATTAAATAATGAATATTGATTATACATTCATATAATGAAATGGATTACAGCGATACATGAGGGAGCAGGGAGATTAATATATGAGGCAGTTTCTCTATGATAATTACCATTAATTCAAAAAAGGCTATAGTTTATCCCAGCAAAGCATTTAGCACCACTCCTGAGCTATGAAATAAATGAAACCATGTGGCCTTACGCGTACCTGGAGATAGCTGGGAGTATGTCACTGACGCGCTGTGCTTTCCAGCGCAGGCTTCCTGGAGTCCTGCAGACGCTAGCCTTGTAGCATTGCAGCCGCGGCTGTTCCTCTTCTACCTCTTGGCCAGAGACATGGCAACCACTCCGTCTATCACTCCAATCATTCTGAGTGAGCATGTGGCTTACATAAGAGAGTCTGATGCCTGAAAGGCACCTGAAGAGAGCTGGAGAGCTCTAGAGAGAGCCAAGGTTCTCCCTTAACTGACTACCCTAGCTGAGAAGCATTGCCTGCTGGAAGCGAGTGAGAGAGATTCCTTCCTACATTTTCTTTCTGTTCTTCTTGTTTTGACTTCTGTTCTGAGTGCTAAAAAAATTAAACTCACTGAGTTTTTCGTGCCACTGGGTTTTAACTAGGGTGACCAGATGTCCTCTTTTACCCGGACATGTCCTCTTTTTTAGACTTGTGTCAGGGATTTTGTTTTTCTAGAGCTTACATAGAATTTCGAGAAGCGTTTCGTTCACAAACTAGTCCCGCCCTCCCCTACTCCATTTGGTTCGCTTGAGTGAGAAGGGGGCATGGTTAAGTACAGTAAAATCTTCGGATTGCACGGTCTGAGTGTACAGCTACCGTTATTGGTCAATAACCTTCTCTGTAAACATTTAATTGGTCAGTCTGCAAGTCAGTAGTCCTTGTTTATGTCAGGCAAAGCTCATGTACCCACCCTCATCTCGAGCAGCTATGCCGTAAATGTAAGTTCTTGGATGAATTAAAAAAGAAATTCCCATGTTTTCCCATGTGTAGCAAGGTTCAGCTAAGCATACAACGACAGCGAGGGGCGAGAGCTCCCCCTCCCCGGGACGTGTCCTCTTTTTCATCATCTCAGATCTGGTCACCCTAGTTTTAACAAGATTGTAGGAAACCCACCTTGAATATCTGATTGGTCCTCAGGGATTGAGGATTGGAGCATCTCTTGCTTTTGATTGGCAGTGTCTTGTACCTTGGTAGTGACATCACAGAAAATTTGACACTTGACAAGACAAAGTATAAAGACAATACTTGTTGAATGAACATCCCAGGATTCTAAATCATACTTTTGCAATATAAAAGATTATATGTTAACACAAAGTAATATCATTCAGACAAAAAATTCAGTTTTACATAATTCTTAACCAAATAACACACAGAGTATGTGGCTACCTTGGTTCCTACATAAGTACATATAATAAGGTGACTTTAAACACATGTAAATAAATTCCATGCATTTTGATTGTCTAAATGGAGTTCATTTAACACAGTTGTATCCATATGCAACTTGATCAACAGGTAAACTTAGGAATAAAGGAATGTGTGATTCTTTTGGTCTTTCAAGATGTGTAAGAGGACATTTAATCAAGTTTGGGTCTGTGTGCCTCTCTGCTATCACCAAAGATTCTTCTCTTGACCCCAGAGACCTTGGGTCATAAAAATTCCTTGGAGTTGCCTGTAGTGTCAGTTTTTATGACTCTCTGATACAGACCTTTAGGCACCAATTTGGGGCCAGTGCTTGCTGGAAGGGTTATCACAAATTTCGATCTAGACTTGTGTAAATTGAAGATGCCTCTGAAGACCAATTGAAACATATCATATCCCAAAAGTCAAATTTCTTGTTAGTAATTAATAAAACATATTCATCTCCACCACAGTAAACAGCAGCTTATTTTTACTGCCGGAGTTGTTGTGGTTGCTAAGCCTGTGGTTTCTGTTAGAGGCAGGATTTTGTGATGTCACCGGCTCCATTTCTCGATGGAGTTGTGGAAAACACACCAACTAAAAGTGAGCAGAGATGCGTTGAGTCGAGCCGAGCCTCATGCATTGGAACAGCACCATATAAGTTGGTTTAAAATCCTTAGTCTATAACAAAATATCCAAAAAGAATGTGAGTAATGTGTTATTGTGAAACCCACAGGGAGTGGTCCAGCTCTGTGTGACGAATAAAAACTCTACGATGGATCTTCAGAATTCAAGCTGTGCTGGAGGCACCTTTGACCAAATGTGAGTAACTTTACATCAGAGATCATTGGAAGTGAATATGGCCAACTTCTAAAAATATGGGAAAGAAATTTAAAGCTCCACTTACAGTTCAACATAATATGCATTTCAGTCAGGTTAATGTGGCTTCCATCATTTCTGAGGTAAAAGAAACACATTTCTTCCAAAATGATCAGCAACATAAGTGAGGAAACTTAGAGTTAGCTCCTCTTACTGGATGGATGGCAGTTGTAACTTTTTTGTGCTTGGTGTGAAAAATACGCACTTGTAATTGAGGGGTCTCAAACCTCTACTGTGGGCTGAACCCATAATTCATATGTCATAATGTTGAAATAGATATCTAAATAACAAATAGGTCAAGTGCATCATGCATGGATAATCTACTTAAATTTCAACCAAAAACATGCCACCACCTCAGCCTCACACCCAAGAATCATGGTCCATTTGGCAATCTGTTTTTGTGTTAACAGTAAAACAGAAGTTAAAGACTGTGCTAAATTACCTTTTCACTACAGTGCCACATTGTGAGAGATCAATGCTGAGGTGCTGGTTACAAATAAAATTTTGTTTTCAGAATTCATATTTAAGCCTTTATTTTTGTGTCAAATCCAGTTGGATTTACAGATAACATAACTTTATATCATATATACATATATGATTTATTTACAAATACAAAAGCAAAACCAACAGAGAAAACAAACAGGGAGAACAGAAAGAATACAGACAGGACTAAACTGAATGGAACTAAACAAGGACAGACAGGAAACACTTGTGAACCGGGGTAGACATAGATAAACTGAGAAACAAGAAACACGCATCCACACACACAAGATCAGACAAGGGGGCACTGTAAACAAAGAGGTATAAATACACACAAGGAAACCTGAAACCAATTTTAGGATTACAGTGGAGACATGTGGAGACACTGACCAGAGGAGCTAAGGTGAAAAAATGGACAAAAAACATGGCAAAGAAGGGAGACAAACAACATTTGTTGTGATGATATTTGTTGTGATGATATATTAGATGGAAGACACAAAGATCGGATTCTCCAGAACCCAGCAGTGTGTCTATGAAGAGTGACCGGTCCCTACTCTCCCCTCCTGAATTCAGTAAAGGAGGAGAACCCAGCAGTGTGTCTATGAAGAGTGACCGATCCCTACTCTCCCCTCCTGAATTCAGTAAAGGAGGAGAACCCAGCAGTGTGTCTATGAAGAGTGACCGGTCCCTACTCTCCCTTCCTGAATTCATTAAAGGAGGAGAACCCAGCAGTGTGTCTATGAAGAGTGACCGATCCCTACTCTCCCCTCCTGAATTCAGTAAAGGAGGAGAACCCAGCAGTGTGTCTATGAAGAGTGACCGATCCCTACTCTCCCCTCCTGAATTCAGTAAAGGAGGAGAACCCAGCAGTGTGTCTATGAAGAGTGACCGGTCCCTACTCTCCCCTCCTGAATTCAGTAAAGGAGGAGAACCCAGCAGTGTGTCTATGAAGAGTGACCGATCCCTACTCTCCCCTCCTGAATTCAGTAAAGGAGGAGAACCCAGCAGTGTGTCTATGAAGAGTGACCGGTCCCTACTCTCCCCTCCTGAATTCAGTAAAGGAGGAGAACCCAGCAGTGTGTCTATGAAGAGTGACCGATCCCTACTCTCCCCTCCTGAATTCAGTAAAGGAGGAGAACCCAGCAGTGTGTCTATGAAGAGTGACCGGTCCCTACTCTCCCTTCCTGAATTCATTAAAGGAGGAGAACCCAGCAGTGTGTCTATGAAAAGTGATTGGTCCCTACTCTCCCCTCCTGAATTCAGTAAAGGAGGAGAACCCAGCAGTTTGTCTATGAAGAGTGACCGGTCCCTACTCTCCCCTCCTGAATTCAGTAAAGGAGGAGAACCCAGCAGTGTGTCTATGAAGAGTGACCGGTCCCTACTCTCCCCTCCTGAATTCCGTAAAGGAGGAGAACCCAGCAGTGTGTCTATGAAGAGTGACCAGTCCCTACTCTCCCCTCCTGAATTCAGTAAAGGAGGAGAACCTAGCAGTGTGTCTATGAAGAGTGACCGGTCCCTACTCTCCCCTCCTGAATTCAGTAAAGGAGGAGAACCCAGCAGTGTGTCTATGAAGAGTGACCGGTCCCTACTCTCCCCTCCTGAACTCGGTAGAGGAGAACCCAGCAGTGTTTCAGTGAAGAGTGACAGATCTTGGGAAACGGATCCTGCTTTCAGCAGTGGAGCTGATCTCTCAGACTCAGAGTGAGTTATTAAATTCTTACAACCTAGGGGGGTTCTGAAATTTCTGAATTTCCATCTGAAATGACATGGTCAAATAGGATTGATTATTACTTTCTAACTGCTTGGAATAAATTAAGAAATTCAGGGTAAAAAAAATACAGTGCTCCATTACATTGAATTAGGCATCAAATGAAGGCTTACAAAGGTATCACATGATTATATATCAGTGACCTGTGTTAAGACATAAATATAAAAACCCCATTAATAAGTTTTATTTTATTACTGATAAATGTGGTGGGTTATATTTGATAGGAAGTTTGTTGACAGACAATAAGGGTTTGTTAATTTCAGGATAATCTCAGAAACTCAGTGATGCCTGTATTATACAACCTGTATAACCACAGACTTATTTTAGCTCATACATTACCACCCCAATGGAAAGAAGACAGTTCCAGCTTTCATATGGCACATTTCATTCATTCATTCATTATCTGTAACCGCTTATCCAATTCAGGGTCGCGGTGGGTCCAGAGCCTACCTGGAATTATTGGGCGCAAGGCAGGAATACACCCTGCAGGGGGCGCCAGTCCTTCACAGGGCAACACAGACACACACACATTCACACCAACGGACACTTTTTTTGAGTCACAATCCACCTACCAACATGTGTTTTTGGACTGTGGGAGGAAACCCACGCGGACAGCACTGGAAAACCAGTGCCGACTCCACTTACTAGAAAAAAAGTCCAGTGCTGAGTTCTCCGGGTGCTCTGGTTTCCTCCCATGGTCCAAAAATTAGTTTATAAGTTGATGGGTGACTCAAAAATGTCCATAGGTGTGAATGTGTGTCACCCTGTGAAGCACTGGCACTCCCTCCAGGGTGTGTTCCTGCTTTGCACTCAGTGATTCTGGGTAAACTCCAAGCCCACCACCACCCTGAACTGGATAAGGGTTACAGATGATGAATGAATAAATTAATTAATGCATTAAATCATTTTAAAACTTGAGGGTGTCAAAAAGCAGAGAAATAAAACTAACTTTAAATTAATAACCTCAGATGAGCAGGAACTTCAAAGCTGGAGGAAAAGGCATTGGAAGGAGAGAAGACTCACAGGGGACCGTCCTCCTCTGGTCAAAAACATTTTAAACAGTAGAGTTTTAATTTAAGTCTGTAGGTAGGAGCAGCTTTTCAGTATTTATAGGTAATGGTTCTTTAATAAAAGGTCTGTGCTGAATTAATGCTATAAAGTTTTAAGGAGCTACTACATGGGAATGACAGGGGCCACAGTTGTGGTGTTAAAATATGAAGTGTAACAGACACTTGGAATAAGGCAGCCTCCCTGTCCCAAAGAAAACATCTACTGACAGCTTCAGTGAATGCAGACCACTAGCTCTTACCCTCAAAATCATGAGATTTGAGAGACTGTTCCTCAAAAAAAAAAAAAAAAAGGACTGCCACGCACCATGGACCAGCCCCAATTTGCCTATAGAGCAAACAGGTTGACAGGGCATGCAATTAACACAAAAAAGGGGAAAACTTGGGATGTCGGGAAAATTGAACAGCCGAATAGAACTAAACCAAATAAAAACAAAGGCAAGAAACAGCTTCCTAAACAAAAGGGCAAGAAAAGGAAACAAATATATATCAAACAATCACTGGCAAAAAACAAATAATACAAGGAAAAATGTTGATTTTAAATGTTGAAATATTGAATTACAATGAGGGAATTCAGAGAAATTCTTAGAGCAGAGTTCTTCAAACTGTGGGGAAAGTTAATTTATATAAACAACCATTACAAAAACACTTTTTTTATTTGAATCTAATTCAACAAGAGTGTGATATGGTGGTGCAACAGGTAGTTTTGCAGTCACACAGCTCCTGGGTCCTGTAGGTTGCTTGTTCGAGTCCTGCTCCGGGTGACCGTCTGTAAGGCGTGTGGTGTGTTCTCCCTGTGTCTGTGTGGGTTTCTTCGGGTGCCCTGGTTTCCTCCCACACTCCAAAAACCAGTTAGTAGGTGGTTTGGCGACTTAAAAGTGTCCGTAGGTGTGAGTGTATGAGCGAATGTGTGAGTGAAGGACTGGCACCCCCTCCAGGGTGTGTTCCTGCCTTGCGCCCAAGAACTAAGTGTAGAGAGAAGGGAGACCCAGGAGAAAGCTTGAGGTTTTACCAGACTGCCGGCCAAACTGCACTGAAATGAAGATTGGTTTCCCTTAAATATGAGTGGCTCAGATGGAACTGATTGCCTTAAATTATGGAGTAGTGTCTCTTGAGGCTGGTGGTGGTTTATCAGGCACTTAGAAAACACTTCACAGGACACCCACCCACCAAGGGACGTCACCCAATGTTCCCTAACCTGCAGCATGATCACATCTGAATTTCCAGACAAGCTTGGAGTCCAGGATGTGACAGGCTGGGACTCACAAGCACTCTTAAGGTTCATACCCCTCCCAGTCCATTAAGTACTGGGTGGAGCCTCGGACCCTCTGTGAATGTAAAATACATCAAACAGTGTAAGTTGGTGAACCAACCACCATGCACGGGGTTGGGGGAGTCTAGGTAGGTGCAAGGATACTTCAGGGGTGAAATGTGAAATGTATGGTTTATAAACATAGAGCAGAGGTGAAGCAAGTGGTAAGAGACTGGGTTCAGTTGGGACCTTGAAACGACCCATGTGATGCGGAGCCACCTTCCAGGATTCTACATGGAGGGGCAAATCTTTAGTGGACAACCAGATATGCTGGCCTGACCAAACAGTGAGCCCAAGCCATCATCTCTGTTCTGCTGCTTTCGTTAGGACAGCTGAAGTGGCCAAGAGGGCAATTCTGGCCTTATGGCCATGTCTGACAGCATCGCTGAATGAGTGCTCAGCAGCTGGGAATCCTGCATCAACCTCCTGCTCTGGAAATGTTTGAGGAGCATAACCAAACTGGCACTCAAAAGGAGACATGCACAGGGAAGTGTGCCATAAAATATTGTGAGCGACCATGTGCTTTAGCAGCAGTTTGGCAGTTTCCTTGGCCAATGGGAGCTTGGGGAGCACTATAAATGTACAGGTCTTAAAGAACCTATGACTAATATCACAGTGTTAACCTGGGATTCAGGCAAACCTGTGATGATGTCCCAGGAGTTGTGGGACCATGGACAAGAAGGTATAGGAAGTGGATGTATTAAGCCTGCCGGTCATGTTTTGGGATCTTTATTTTGGGCATAAACCTGACAGGTGTCTACATAAGACAGGATAGTTAATTCCATATTGGGACACCAAAAATTCTTTGCAGAAATTTCAGGTTAAAAACTTCAGTGCTGCCCTGGGTCTGGTTCATTGTTTAGAGCTAGCTTCAGTAGTCTGGCAGGTCTGGCATTAGTAACACTGGAGCTGTGACCAGGTGATGTATAAGCTCTTCAAAAACCTTTTCAGCTGCTTCTGTTCATTGAAATCATCACATCTTTTCTAGTTAGAGAGGTTAACGGAGCTGCCACAGTGCTAAAACCCTGAATAAATTTCCAAAAGGAATTAGCCAAGCCCAGAAAGCTCTGAACTACTGTGGGGCATTGCCAATTAGCAACTTTCTTGGCCTGGATCCATGCTCAGCTGGCCCTTGTATACAACAAATTCAAGGAAGGACACAGTTGAAGCATAGAACAGGGACTTTTCCAGTAACATGTAGAGATGGTTTTACAGGAATAGCTGGAGCCACTCACATGAATTACATGTTCCTCAATGGAGCAGCTACAGAAGAGTTTGTCATCCATGTAAAATGAAAGCATAGTGTTCCAACGTCTCCCTCAAGACTTCATTGATGTAGCGTTGAGAGACAGTCAGACAGTCAATTCATTCATTATCTGAAACCACTTATCCAGGTCAGGGTCGTGGCCTACCCGGAATCACTGGGCATAAAGCAGGAACACACCCTGGAGTGGGTGCCAATCCTTCCCAATAATAATGATAATAATAATAACAATAATAATTATTATTATTATTATTATTATTTTATTATTATTGTTATTATAGTGGCCCGATGAAGTGATGAATGCCGTCTTCCACTCATTACCTTCTGACACCGATGAGGTTATAGGCACTGCACAAATCAAGTTTAGAGAAAACTGAGGCTGCTAGAGTGCTTTAAGGGCTGAGGTTATGAGGGGCAGGGGGTAGTGTTTTTTAATTTTTTTTTATTTTATTCAGACCCAGATGATCTATAGAGGGGAGAAGAAAAGAAGAAACCAGCTCCTGCTGGGGTGGTAGAAGGCCTAAACCCAAAGTTTCTTGTATATATTCCTCCATGGCTTTCCGCTCCAGACTGGAGAGAGAAAACAATCTTCCCGGAGGAGGACTGATACCTGGGAGAAGGTTAATTCCTACAATCATAGTGAGCAGGCAGGCTATAGGCCTTTTGCTTACTAAATACTTCCTTTAAGTCAAGGTACTCGGAAGGTACTAGTGATAAACCTGCAGTACCTGGCACTGAGGTCTCCAGACTGTTACTGACTACGTTATCCAGTCAAGTGAGGGCTCTGATTATGAACAAAGTCACATTTTCAGTGTGCTGGCTAATTTGTAAAGACAGTGGTCCTGTTTGCTGTGAAATGACCCATGGCTCAAGCGACTGCCAGTCAATTGCCAAAATGTGTAGGGAATGTTCTAAAGAAACCAGTGGCAAGTCCAAGGCTGTAGCTAAGGCAGAGTCAATGAAATTGCCAGCAGCCACAGAATCTGTGCATACTTGAAAGTGTTTCTCTCGGTTTCATCCCCAGGACATCATAGCATTAAGAATCACCCCAGAGATAACAGGAGGAGAGCATGTGTGAGCATGCGTGGGCTGTTCACTCTCATCGGGTGACTCTGGTAGTGGCAGAGAAGTGGAAGAGGAGGGAAGTGGGCAAACCAGCATCACTCTTGTAACTTGTTATTTACTTTGATGGCTACTGCAATAAGATCCTCCAGGTAGGGAGGAAGTTCCTTACTCAGCCCCTGCTGAAAGTCTGCTATTAGTTCTGACAATCCTAGAGCACTCTTTAATGTAATCTCTAAACTTACAAACAATCGGGCAGCTACTGATCCACAGATCCCAGCCATTCACACCAGCAATGCTTTTGTGGACTTTTTTAACAATACGATTGAAAATATTAGACAAACAATAAATACCATATTACTAAATCCAGCCTGTCTGTCATCTGGTGTGGATGATATAGAACAAAACATAGAAGAAAGACTAGAGGACTTTGACCCACTACCACAGCTAGAATTGGAGAAAATCATCTACTCGTCAAATTGTACGACCTGCACACTTGATGCAATACCAACAAAACTATTTAAAGAAGTATTACCAGTCATAATCAATCCCCTTTTAGACTGGGTCACATACCCAAAGCATTTAAACTAGCAGTTATTATACCCCTGATCAAGAAACTGAATCTTGATCTTAGTGTACTATCCGATTACAGACCTATCTCTAACCTTCCCTTCATATCTAAGATCTTAGAAAAAGTTGTGGCCCAACAACTTAGGTCATACTTGCATAAAAATAACATATGTGAAAAATTTCAATCTGGTTTTAGGTCACACCATAGCACCAAAGCGGCTTTAGTTATGATAACAAATGACCTCCTTCTCACCTCTGATCGAGGCGGCGTATCCATGCTAGTTCTACTCGACCTCAGTGCAGCTTTTGATACAATTGATCATACTATTCTGCTAGAAAGAATAAAAAACATGGTTGGAATAACAGGAACGGCTCTATAATGGTTTAAGTCTTACCTCACAGATCGCTATCAGTTTGTAAAAGTAAATAATGTTTCTTCTATTCATACAAAAATGAGATTTGGAATTCCCCAAGGCTCCATTCTAGGACCTTTACTATTCATATTATACATGCTGCCACTGGGCAGAGTTATTAGCAGGCATGGCATTGCCTTCCACAGTTACACAGATGACACACAGTTATACACATCAGCCAAACCAGATGACAAACCAACACTAAAGAAAATGGAGGACTGTGTTAAAGAAGTGAAGCATTGGATGTCATACAATTTCCTTCTGCTAAACAGTGACAAAACCGAGCTTCTCCTTCTTGGTCCAAAACCTGCTATAAATAAGGTATCAGACTTAATACATCATTTTGACTTCCCTGTTCTCCCTAGCTCATCAGCTAAAAATCTGGGTGTTATAATTGATTCAGATCTATCATTTGATCAGCATATAGGTAACATTACAAAAACAGCTTTCCTACATCTTCAGAACCTTGCTAAGTTAAGAAATTCCTTATCCCTCCAAGTTGCGGAAAAATTAGTTCACGCTTTTATTACATCAATATTAGATTATTGCAATGCATGTTTATCAGGATGCTCCAGCAGAAACTTGTGTAAACTCCAGTTAATTCAAAATGCTGCAGCCAGCGTCCTTTCTAAAACTAGAAAATTTGATCATATCAGCCCAGTCTTATCGGCCCTTCACTGGCTTCCAGTTAAATTCTGTATTGATTACAAAATTCTTTTACTCACGTATAAATCCCTACACGGTCTCGCCCCTGAATACTTGCGAGACCTCATCACGCACTGTGAACCACCAAGATTACTCAGATCTAAGGGCGCCGGCCTCTTACTAGTACCCAGAATTCATAAGACTTCAGCAGGGGGGGAAAGCTTTCTCCTACAAAGTCCTTCAGCTCTGGAACAATCTTCCAGCTAGTGTTCGGGACGCAGACACAGTCACTATGTTCAAGTCTAGGCTCAAAACACACTTGTTCAGTTTAGTCTTTGGCAACTAACCTCTGTCTAGTTTAAGGTTGTGGTTTCAGGAACTCATGGACATGGGGAATCAGGGTAAACCCGGATGATGTGCTCACAATTTATCTTGTTTGGAGTGGAAGGATGTCTTTGCCTGAGCTCCTTCTGGTTTCCCTCCTCCCAGTGTGTTACAGTCAGATCCGTCACTACACTAATGAAAATGTTCACATGCTCTTATTCTCTGCTGCACTCAACTAAACTAACTGCTTCCCTTCACTGTTTTCTGAGAAAATGGTGGCCCACTAATGGAAGATTGTTTGCTGGATTGTCCTGCGGCCCAGACCAGACCAGACAGGCTAATTATTATTATGTAGCATAATGACACTTCATTGGTGATCATTTAAAATTCAATCTATAGTTTGATCAGAGGAGGATGGGTCCCCTTTGTGAGTCTTGGTTCCTCCCAAGGTTTCTTCCTCCAGACTCGAGGGAGTTTTTCCTTGCCACTGTCGCCTTCGGCTTGCTCACATTGGGCTTTGATTTAAATGTTCTGTTCTGAAACTGAAGCTGCTTTTTGACAACATCAGTTGAAAAAGGCACTATACAAATAAATTGGATTTGATTTGATTTGATTCCACACGCTTTCAACAGCCAGAGTCCGGAACCCGATAGCATAGTCAGTAATGAAGTGTATGAGATTGAGACCAGCTTGTTTGTCTGTTGGGTTCTAGTGAGGAGTTCTTTGAGTTCTGCAGCATGAGTGTTCAAAACCGGTGTAGATACAGGCGCTTTCTTTGTCTAGGCTGGCTGAAACAGTCAAACTTGGAATGGTGTGCTCAACATTAAGATCAATGTCTAGAAGTCTCCTGTTATATTTCTGTGGGCTAATCTTAGTGTGTTTTAACTTGTCCGGCAAAAACGAGTTTTAAATGCCTATGATTAGCTTTATCATGGATACTATTTTGTCAATATAAAGAACAATCAAAAAAAGTTTAACAACAAGTTTCAAAACATTAAAAGACAGTTATCTATGTAGGAGAAAAAAAAACTAAGCATATATTTTTCTCAGTACCCACTTTTTTCAAGTGGAAAATAGCAATGTTTTTCAAGTGGAAAATAGAATGTTGCAGCATGCCTGGTTTTCAACCAGCCTAAAAGAGCACATGTCACACCCCTATTAGCTGAGCTGCATTGGCTACCCTTAGCTGCTCAAATCAAATTTAAATCACTAATGATGGCCTTCAGAGTATTCACTGGCTCTGCTCCCATCTACCTCAATAGACTCTTAAAACCATATGTTAGTGCCCGCCCTTTCCATTTCTCAAAGGAGCGCCAACTAACACGGCCAACCCCCCGTACAGGTCAGTTGAGGCTATTCTCATCTCTAGTACCACGCTGGTGGAACAAGCTTCCAAGCACTATCAGAGCAACAGAAACCCTCTCCGCATTCAAAAGATTATTGAAGACCCAGCTCTTCCGAGAGTAGCTCTTGCACTGAAAGTCTTTCTTTAATGCACTTATTACTTCCTGGTATATTGCACTCAATGTAAGGTAATTTGTATAAATTGTGCTGTAGTTTGAATGTTAGATCCTCTTTTGTAAGTTGCTTTGGATAAATGCGTCTGCCAAATGCATAAATGTAAATGTCAAACAATTGAGCTAAATCAAATGGTTTGGCTGAGATTCACCTCCTGTTCTTCTTTTGCATTCCTTTGAATTCATTCTTCAACTCACTGAATCATACTGACTCTTAAACAACTTTTCAAATTCTTTTAGCTCCACACCCATGGGAAGGAACTAGTGTTCCTATTGGGCTCTGGAGATTTAAAAGTAATGTTTATCTTAAACTATTTAATAATAAATTGATGAAACAGCATCTGTAGGTGACATGTAGTTCTTTCAGCTTTCTCCTCCACTTTGGCTAGTTCAATAATGGAAGGTCTTTGTTACAGATTCCAAAGAAGTTCTTTTCTTATCCTGAATCACCCTTTTATGACTGGAACACTTGGTTCTATGTTGATGTGTCCATTCGATGTTGCACCCATCAAGGGGGAGTTTTAATGCTGAAAATCTCCAGTTTCTGTGATAAAAAGGAAAGAGAGAGGTTATTCTGTGGGGCACAGAAATACATCTTGAGATTTGTCCTTAAGATTTACTCATGCTGATAAGACCATTTTTCATGTAGTGAAAAAGCACCATTTGTTTGTCCACTGGGCCAATGAAACCTAGCCATTTTGTTAAAGGAAGGGAAATAAACAATTTGGCAAAACTGAAATAGGAAATTATGTGCTAAAACAGTCTCCCAACATTTTTGGAATTGGAATTGTAAGGCCATGTAAAATGATTTGACAGATGCCCTTTGCCTAGATTGTACACAAAAGCCAGTCCTTTGTTGGTTTTTAACTGACTGCACATCCAATTTGTTAGTTACAAGCAGTATCATCACTCAGGTGCATTGTGAGTGGGTTATTATTGTAATGATTTAGTAATGTTTGAATATCTGTGTTTGACTCCATCAGGCAGTGCTCCACAGGAACAGTACCTCAGATACATACTCTGATGAAAGGAACTGAAGAATCAGATGGTAAAGTCTTGCATAGAGTTTTTGAGAGACATAAAAACATCATGAGAAAAAGGTACGAGAGCTTATTTGAAGGATTCAGAACTCCAGAGAATAAAGCCCTCCTAAACAATGTTTACACTCAGCTTCACATCATCGAGGGAGAGAGTGAAGGAGTGAATGAAGAACATGAGGTTTTACACATGGAGACAACACACCGGATACACCAGCAGGATGCTCCAATCCACTGCTCAGACATCTTTAAACCTCTACAAGGTACTGATGGAGGTGTGAAGGCTGAAGATCTCAGACTCAGAGACAGAAAAGAGGATCAGGAGATCAGAAGTGTTCTGACTAAAGGCATCGCTGGAATTGGAAAATCTGTCTCTGTGCAGAAGTTCATTCTGGACTGGGCTGAAGGAGCAGCCAATCAGGAGGTAGATCTCATGTTTGTGCTTCCGTTCCGGGAGCTGAACTTGATTAAAGATGATCAGTACAGTCTTCATAGACTTCTGTGTGCCTTCCATCCTGAGCTCAAAGATCTGGACCCAGAGAAATATGACCAGCTCAGAGCTGTGTTTATATTTGATGGTCTGGATGAAAGCAGAGTTCCTCTGGATTTTAAACAGTTTGAGAAAATGTCTGACGTCACCATGACATCATCAGTGGGTGCGTTAATGACAAACCTCATAAGAGGAGATTTGCTTCCCTCTGCTCTAATCTGGATCACCTCCCGACCAGCAGCAGCCAATCAGATCCCTCCTCAGTACATTAATCGTGAAACCGAAATTCAGGGATTCACTGACCCCCAGAAGGAGGAGTACTTCAGGAAGAGAATCAGGAACCAAGACCAAGCCCAGAAGATCATCTCCCACATTAAGACAGCAAGGAGCCTTCACATCATGTGCCACATTCCTGTCTTCTGCTGGATCTCAGCCACTGTTCTTCAGAGAATCATCACACAGTGTCACACAGAGATCCCTAAAACACTGACTGAAATGTACTCACACTTCCTGCTCACTCAGACAACCATTAAGAATGAGAAGTATAAGAAGAAAAATGAGACAGACACAAGAAAACTGCTGGTGTCCAACAGAACCGAGCTTCTGAAACTGGCTGAACTGGCTTTCACACAGCTGCTGAAGGGCAATGTGATGTTCTATGAAGAGGACCTGAGAGAGAGCAGCATTGATGTCACTGAGGCCTCAGTATATTCTGGGATTTTCACTGAGATCTTTAGGGAGGAGTGTGTGATCCACCAGAGGAAGGTCTACTGCTTTGTTCATCTGAGTTTTCAGGAGTTCCTGGCTGCTGTCTTTGTGTTTCACTGCTATGAGGACAACATCATGGAGCCCCTGCAGTGTTTTATACTACGGTATAGAGAGGGGTCTGAGAAGGTTCTTCTGGATGATCTTTTGAAGGGTGCCGTGGATAAAGGTGTAGCATGTCAAAATGGACACCTGGATCTGTTCCTGCGGTTCCTGCTGGGACTCTCACTGGAGTCCAATCAGAGACTCCTACAGGGTCTTCTGGCTCAAATCCAGAGCAGGTTAATGAAAGCAATGACGCACTTCAAGAATCTATTCAAAAAGCATGAAGTTAGCCTGACACAAATGCACAGTGGATCAGAGAAAACCACAGATTACATTAAGAGACTAATTAAAGGAGATAAAAATCCCATCTCAACTGAAAGATCCATAAATCTGTTCCTGTGTCTGTCTGAGATGAATGACCAGTCCCTCTCCAGAGAGATTAAGGAGTATCTTCATTCATATAAAAATTCAGTAGTGAAGCTGTCTCCTGGACAGTGTTCAGCTCTAGCCTGCATGCTTTTGACCTCAGAGGAGGAGCTAGATGAACTGGACCTGGGTAAATACAACACATCAGTGGAGGGTTATAGAAGACTGATCCCAGCAGTGACTGTCTGCAGAAAAGCTCGGTGAGAATTTTTAACATGTCTCGCCCAGTTACAATAACAAAAATGTAATATTACAGTGAAATGAATAGTGTAGAATTTTGTGATTATTGTGATGCTTCAAATTCTTTAGCTCTTATGCAATAATGTGTTGTGAACGTAGTCAGTCAGCTTGCATTCTGAAAGTCTCTGGGGGGGTCTCATGCTGTTTTTGTAGGAATTCTGGGACTGACTGGGACAGGACAATTTTGAGACTTCATCACGACACTGTGCAAAGTTCACTTTAATATCTAAATTAATACATTTCATATGGTGTATAAAAATATTGATAAAATGTTTTGACATATGATAATTAACAATTCAGTTTTTGAGCATTTACATTCTAAAAGGTATAGTCAGTGGTTGTGGATAAGGAGAGCACAGATTATTTGGGGAAATGCACTGTAGAGATGCTATTGGGATTGTTGGTGATGTAGCATGTAAAGTTCACATGGAACTGGTGGCACTGAGCATGCATTAATGGTGCCAGTAGGGCTAGGTACAGCCTTAGTCACCAGGGAGACCAGTGTGGATTTACAGTTGTTGATGGTAAAGGGTAAGGTAGGACTGTAAAGTTGGCTTGGAGGGGGTGGGTCTGGGAAGCCTGACTTCACTGTTGAGACTTCTGGAGCTGTTGTGGGCTTAATTCAGCAAAACACTGATGAGGGGAGGTGCCTACCTGATGACCCCTGTGAAGAGCTAGTGATACAGTGGCTGATTTGGGTACTCATGGGCTGGGCTCATTGTGTAACCATGGATGTTAAGAGTAGCCAGTTGCTGATCGGATCATAAACAGCCACAGAAACCTTAGTGTTGATGTCTAGGATTCAACAGGAATTTTGGTGGCTGCAGGTACGAAGAGAGTGTGGTGGGCCCTATGTGAAGCTCCAATGGATTGGCATAGGATATTTTACATTTTATCTTATGTATGATTATAATTCATTCATTCATGTAATATCTGTAACCTTATCTGTAAGCTTATCCAGTTCAGGGTTATGGTGGGTCCAGAGCCTACCTGGAATCATTGGGCGCAAGGCAGGAATACACCCTGGAGGGGGCGCCAGTCCTTCACAGGGCAACACACACACTCACACATTCTCTCACACACTCACACCTACGAACACTTTTGAGTCACCAATCCACCTACCAGCGTGTGTTTTTTGGACTGTGGGAAGAAACTGGAGCACCCAGAGGAAACCCACGTGGACATGGGGAGAACACACCAACTCCTCATAGACAGTTACCTGGAGTGGGAATCAAACCCACAACCTCCAGGTCTCTGGTGCTGTGTGACTGCGACACTACCTGCTGTGCCACCGCGCCGCCCGATTATAATTACATACACTTTTTAGGAATATTCCTTATAGCTCCAACGTACTGCTAGACAGAGAAACAGACAGACCTAGGAAAAACCTTGTATTCAGGATGGCAGAATGTAACTCCAGAGTTGGTCAAACAGCCCTGCTGTGTCTAGTACCAGCAAAACACACACTAACACATCATCACCACCAAACCAGTGTCACTTCAATGCTGAGAATGATCTACCACTCAAATCATACTGGTTCTGTGGGGGTTCTGACCATTAAAAAAAAGTGAAATAGAGATAACTAACTATAGAGAGAAACAGATGGACTACAGTCAATAAAAGCAGAACTAGCAGAATAGCAGAACCGGCGGCACGGTGGCTTGGTGGTTAGCACGTTCGCCTCCCAGCGCTGGGATCTTGGGTTCAAGTCCCATCTGGGTGGAGTTTCCATGTTCTCCCCGTGTCTGCGTGGGTTTCCTCCGGGGGCTCCGGTTTCCTCCCACAGTCCAAAAACATGGAGGGTAGGTGAATTGGCTTCTCTAATAACTGTCCTGGTGTGTGAATGAATGTCTGTATGTGTGAGCCCAGATATGGATTGGCGCTCTGTCCTGGGTTAAACCCTAGTGCCCGATGCAGTCCTCCAGGTGGACGGTCGTTTCTGGTTGAGAGTACGCTGTGCGCGTTTGGCTGCCGCTTCTCGCCAGTGTGTGTGAATTGAGCGTTCTGAGCAGTGTAGATTGTAAAGCGTCCTTGGGTGTCTAGAAAGGCGCTATATAAGTGTAACGATAATAATAATAATAACTACAAAGTGCTCCTGTGCAGTCAGTGAAGCTGAAGCAACTAAAATGGAAAATAAGGGTAATAGTATTATTAATTGCAGATACATAGCACCTTTCTGATACCCAATGTCACTTTATAAAAGGACTTCAGTTATCTTGCAGTAGGGATGGAAAAGTTCAGAAATGTCAGCTGGTACCAGACCATGCAGGAGAGCTTTAAAATTAATTTGGAGTGGGATGTGCTGATAAAGATCTGGAGTGATATAAGCTGATTATTTGGAATACAAGATAACTCTAGCTGCAGATTTTTGAAGAGTGTTTATTGTTTTATAAGGATGATGATGGAGATGCAGTGGTCAGGTTGGGAAGAGATTAATACATGAAACAACATTTCAACACCTTTATCTGAGAGCATAGGCCAATGGCAAGCAATATTACAAAGATGGAAAAATTTTTGGTTAGGGCCTTAATATGAGGTTTGAAGCATGGACAGTACACCTGGAGAAGATTTTACAAGCATGCCATCAAAGTGTAAAATCTGAGGTTTAAGGAAGTGGACATAGTGTCAATGAACAAGACTTCAGTTTTGTCTGTATTGAGTTTCAGAAAGTAAGTGTGCTTCAAGTGTCTCAGATCCTGAATGTATTATATAGGGGTGTCGGGAGGGGGTGGGGTCAGCCTAATTAGGACAATGACTGTGGGTGATCTGACCAAGTGGCAGCATGTAGATGAGGAGTAGCAGAGGGCCCAGGACTAAACTTTGAGGAACACCTTGTATAAAAGCACTAGAGGAAGATGTGTTTACCTAGACCAAAAAGTGGAATGGACCAGGAAAGTAAAGTGTCAGTAATGCCAGTAGCTGAGACATGAGAGATAAGTGTGTTGTGCTTTACAGTTTCAATTTAATTAATGAATTAATTCATTGTCTGTAAAGGGTCATGGTGGGTCCTAAGCCTACCCTAAATTAATTGCACAAGGCAGGAACACACACTGGAGGGGCTGCCAGTCTTTCACAGGGCACTGTGTCACAATCAAGACCCAAATCTAAAAGAAGAAGGATACTGAACACAGCAGAGTCACTAGCAAGTAGGAGATCTGTTAAAACCTGCAGAAGGGCTGCCTTAGTACCATGCCTTGTGCTTGAGAAGAATCAGGAATGTCTACAACTGAATGGGCAGCACCCTTTCCAACAGCATAGTTAAACAGGGAAGGTTAGAAATAGGTTGGTAATCATTAAGGTTGACTGTGTTCAGACTAGATTTTTAAGAATGGGTGTGATGGCAGAGGTCAAGGAAGTAGATGAAAGGAGTTAGGAAGATGAAACCTGTTATAAAATCTATGAAAAATTTCACCTTGTTCAGCAGTGTTGTAATTGTTGGTTCTTACAGATAATATGGTTAAGCAAGGCCAAGTATATATTTTATTATTTGCTTTATTATGCACGTAGCTAAATCTACCCACATAATTACACACTAACCCAGGGAGTCTAATTAAAAACAGTAAACAACAAATGCAAATTGCTCAATACTCTTCCCAATTTAAACCAAGCCACTCACTGATGTAATAAAAATGTATAAGTAAAATGTATCATCATGTATGAGTGCGATCAGAAAAATAAAACATTGAAAAATTCAATAATATATCCCTAGAAGTATATTTTCTCTAATGAAATTCATACAGATGAAACCTATTAAGAGTTGCTTGAATACCATTTGCTTCCTGATTTCATGTTCCCAATTTTGGTTGTTGTGTGTTATATTTTTGCAGACTAGCGCTATGTAATCTTGGGGTGAAAGCATGTGAAGCATTGAGCCCAGCTCTACAATCAGTAAACTCCTCCCTCAAAGAGTTGGACCTCAGTAACAATGATCTGCAGGATTCAGGATTGGAGCTGTTTTCTGCTGGACTGATGAGTTCACACTGCCAACTTGAGACACTCAAGTAAGATTTGTGTAAATTCATGTGTTTCTGTGTATAATTTTTTGGTTCTCTCTGCATTTAATTAATATTCTCTAGTATATATAAACAAGTCAGCTTATCTATTTAAAGAAACTGAACATAAATTACCTGATCATATTTAGCATTATAACCTACCTGCTCATAAAAAATAAAATAATATTAAAAACATTTTTTAATATGGCCCAATAATAAAGATTATACATCACTGATGCTTATTGAAGTCACATTCTATTATTTTACATTGTAAAAACGTTTTTTTCTTTTTAGGAACATATAGAAATTATTGCTTTTGAATAACTAAGTTTTACCTTTGTTACCTAACAATAGCAGTTTTAGGTTATTTTCTTTTTAGTTTTACAATGCAACCATCACGCCACAGATCTGTGCAGAAATCTATTACATTTTTAAGTTAAATCTCTTTCTCTACTTTTATAGGCTAATGGAATTGATTTACCAACTCTGGCATAGATATGTGTGCTTTTAATCTAGAGAGTGTTTCTGGCCCAAACATTTGTCAAATTTAAATATTTATATAGTTTAAATAATTTAAACAATTACACGTGCCTGCCACCTGCGTTCCTTGATTCCACACATATTCCCTGACCTCAGCTGCCAAATCTGTAAATATATTAGTTCATTTATTTCCCACATAGGAAAAATAATAATGGATTCCCATTCCTGTTCCACTATTCCCCTATTCTTTAGGGTTTTTACATTTCTATTTTTTATTAAATTTTATATTCCATTATTTATGTTTATAGGAATTACATTTTTCTTTGTGACCTTTTTTTATTACTTTACTGTCCCTTTGCTGCTGTAACATTGTAAATGTCCCCACTTTGAGACTAAAAACGGATCATATTTTCTTAACTTATCATTGTGTTTGAAAACACCATTAAACCTTAACTACAAATGGTACAATGTATGTTAACTTTATCCATTACACACTTTCTAAATATGACTCTGGAGACAGTTCTACTCCTTTATTGTTAGCTGTTGTCCTAAGTATCAAACTAGCGGCCGGTGTAATATATAAATATTCCATCTTTAGAAACATTTTTTTAAATTAGTTTTTAAAGAAATGTTAATTTCTAATGAAAGGTATGAGGATGAAACCTGTTAGCTGATTATTCATTCTTTGATGCTTGATTTAATGTTCAGTATGTTTTTTTTATTTTTTTATTTTTTTGTAGACTCGCTAGGTGTAATCTGCAGGTCAAAGCCTGTGAAATACTTAGTTCAGTTTTCCAGTTAGTAAATTCCACCCTGAAAGAGTTGGACCTCAGTAACAATGACCTGCATGACACAGGAGTAGATCTGCTCTCTGCTGGACTTAGGAGACCACTCTGTAAACTGGAATCTCTCAGGTAAGATTTGAATTAATTCATTCATTTTTCTATGATCATTTCATTTTAGTTTTCTATTTACTGGTCAGTTAAATCATACTGGTTAGTAAATATGTACCAATATTTAGTATATGCTCATTTACTGTTGTTAATGTTTCCCATGGTACTGTTTATTTATTTTTTCTGTAACAAAAACAAACAAGGTAACTTAATAAAATTAATAATCAAAGCACAGATAGCAACATTATATATACAATTCTGATATCATGGTTTTGCAGAAAATCTTGTGGTGTGGGAGCCTGGTTCAGTGCCTGTAATCACAAAGAGCTAACATATTATTCCAGTTTTTATAATATTAATGTAATTATGGTAATTCAGAAGCACATATTCCACCTGAAAATCTTAAGATATATGTTTTGGGATGTGCATGGTACTGTGGGAACTGTAGTGTTTTATGGTTATTGCTATGGTGACTGTAGTTTTGTTTGCCTCCCTCCTCCTCTTCCCTGACTTTGTAGCATGTAGAGAGAGACTTGTGCTCTTGTTTATTATAATCATACACAAGATAAGATGTAGATTATCCTATGCCAATCCATGAGAGCTTCACATAGGGCCCACCACACTATCTTCCTACCTGCAGCCACCAAAATTCCAACACTAAGGTTGTTGTGGCTGTTTATAATCCGATCAGCAACCTGCTATCCTTAACAACTATGGTTACTCAATGAGCCCAGCCTATGAGTACACAAACCACCCACTGTATCACTAGCTCTTCACAAGGGTCATCAGGTAGGCACCTCCCCTCATCAGTGTTTCGCTAAATTAAGCCCACAACAGCTGCAGAAGTCTCAACAGTGAAGTCTAGCATCCCAGACCCAACCCCCTCCCAAGCCAGCTTTACAGTCCTACCTTACTCTTTACCATCAATAACTGTAAATCCACACTGGATTTATTTATATCCCTCTTTAATATTTAATTTTTGGTGTTTTCACATCAAACACTTGCAAGTACTTCTGAGTGTAAGATGCTGTGCAGGGTATATATCTATCTTGGGACCAGTGATTCTGTGTAGACACAGGAAAACCATGAATCAAATAAAGTTTAGTTGTTAAGGACAATTAAATAATTGATGTTTTAACCTTCATATTTGTATAAAAAATTAAGTGCAGAGTGAGGTGTATGATTGGGGGATAATGCTGAGGGATAATGCTTTTGCCAGCATAGTCACCTTTTGAGGTTTCAGAGTAGCTTAAATTCTGGGGTCTAGAGCAAATTACCAATTGGTCTCCCGGTTTCACTATCCCCCTCTTTTCTGTAGACTGTCTGGGTGTATGATTACAGATGAAGGCTGTTCCTCTCTGGCTTCAGCTCTGAAATCAAACCCCTCTCACCTGAGAGAACTGGATCTGAGCTACAATCACCCAGGAGAGTTAGGAGTGAAGCTGTTCTCTGATCTACTGCAGGATCCACACTGTGCACTGGAGAAACTTCAGTGAGTTGCACACACATACACACACACACACACACACACACACACACTGTGCCCTGGAGAAACGTCAGTGAGTTACACACACACTGTATATTTTGGGAAATATGAATCCAAAAAGTTCTTGTATCATTTTCTGTTTAGAGTGGAACATGGAGGAAAGAGAATGATGAAACCAGGGCCAAGGAAATGTAAGAAAACACACACACGCACATACAACAAATGTTCATTCTTTATTCTTGTGTTACTTTCTTTATTTATCTGTATGTGTGTTTGTGAGATTGTGTGTACATATATGAATTTGTTTGTGTGTTTGTGGGATTTTGTGTACATGTGTGTACATATATGAATGTGTGTGTATGTATTTGTTTTTTATATATGTATGTGTATGCATTTACAGGGTCCTGTGATCTAACTCTGGATCCAAACACAGCCAACCCTCATCTTGTTTTGTCTTATGGAAACACAAATGTGAAATGGTTGGAGAAGATTCAGCCATACCCAGATCATCCAGAGAGATTTGATCAGCAGTGGCAGGTTCTAAGTGTGGAGAGTTTAACTGGACGATGTTACTGGGAGGTGGAGTGGAGTGGGAATGGAGCTGAGATTTCAGTGTCATACAGAGGAATTAGGAGGAAAGGAGACAGTGTTCAGTGCCTGTTTGGATTCAATAATGTATCCTGGAGTCTGATCTGCTCTGGGAACCGTTACTGGGTCAGACACAATAATCAGAAAACTTATATTATACCTGACCACCCCTCTCAGTGTAACAGAGTTGGAGTGTTTCTTGACTGGGGGTCCGGCGCTCTGTCCTTCTACACAATCTCACCTCAAACACACGCACTCACACACTTACACACACTCACCTCCACATTCACTGAGCCCCTCTATGCTGGGTTTAAGCTTTATCATCATTCGTCCGTCAGCTGTGTAACAGACTCACACAAAATTTCAGCTTTAGATAAATAACAGCTCAGTGTGCTTGTGTGTGTTGAGAGAACAGTTATATCTGTGGCCCCTCTCTACTAATCTCTCCCAGTTCCTCTCACTCTTTTTCTCTCTCCCATCTCTACTCACTCAGCTTCAATCTCTCCCTCTCTCTCTCTCTCTCTCTCAGTAACTGGAAGGTAGGGTGTGTTCTAGATTTTGCTGAATGATATCAATGTGTTTTGTGTAGAATACTGTTTATTCCATGAGCAGGTGTTATTGTATTATAGTATTATATTATACTGTATTGTAGTATTATATTGTATTATAGCTGTTATAGTCCTTGAACATAACTGAGAATGTTTTACATTTATTTATTACTTGAATTAAATAAAAGTATATCCTGAATAACTGTGACTGTGATGGAGAGATTCTGTACTGTTTACGAGCTCACAGACAAGCACACATTTCCCTGTAGTTACTGTACAGCACTCCTTTTTGTTGTTGATCAGTTCAATCAGCAAATATGAGAGATTAGCTCTTTCTGTGCTGCACTTCGTAAAAAAATACAAAACTATAAAATAAAGGGTTCAGCTCTTCTCATTATTGATGCCCTGTAACAGATTGTGTGTGTGTGTGTGTGTGTAATATAAAGTGGTACAGCAGTAAGACCACTGTGAGGAACATTGGTAACACCATTGGCTCCAATGTGAGAAGCCTGGGTTCAATTCCATTACACCAATAAGAGTCCTTGGGCAAGACTCCTAACACTGGATTGGCCTACCTGTAATACCAGTAACCTTGTAAGTTGCTCTGAATAAGAACGTCTGCCAAGTGCCATAATTTTAAACGTAAATAAAGTGTAATTCTGAGATAGTAATAGGTTCAGATAGAATTAAATTAGGGGCTTTAACGTGAAACACATATGTTTCAGTGAGTGTTAAACTAGAGAGTGACACTGAGTTATAGAATATAAATAAAATATGAGTGTTTCTGAAAGGTATAGAAATGTGTGTATAGGCATAAAGGAACATAGAGGAATGGTATCAGAGAGAAACTTGAATTGAATGGAAATTATTTAAAGCAGAGGGTGATGCAGGTATGGCTGTGTAAGGCAAGGGACTCTAAGGCCATTAACAACAGGTACTCAACAAATATGTTACATTGTTGTGCTTAATACAAAAGTTGTTGCCAGGTTAAAATCATAATGAATGTCTACAAATATTTATACACATAGTAAATATAAAAATGTGTTGTTTGGTTTACCTCTGAAGAGACAGTGTTCTGATTTTTGATTTTTCATTATCAGGCTTTTTTTTTCATAGAGAGAGACAGACATTCATTCATTGTCTGTAACCCTTATCCATTTCAGGGTCATGGTGGGTCTGGAGCCTACCCGGAATCACTGGTCATAAGGAGGGAACACACCCTGGAGGGGGTGCCAGTCTTTGACAGCGCAACACACACTCATACATTAACTCACACACTCACGGACACTTTTGAGTCACCAATCCACCTACCAATGTGTGTTTTTGGAGTGTGGGAGGAAACCGGAGCACCCGGAGGAAACCCACGCAGACACAGGAAGAACACACCACACTCCTCACAGACAGTCACCTGGAGCAGGACTTGAACCCACAACCTCCAGGTCCCTGGAGCTGTGACAGAGACACTAAGTGCTGCACCACCGTGCCTCCCTAGGGACAGACATATAAGTATTATGTAGTAGGTGCCTATATTGTTTTATATAGATATGAGTTTATGATCACACTATTACTAATATATTTTGTGCAATTTTTGTGTGTGCAGAGACTGAGAGAGACAAAATATTGTGTAGAGAAAGAGCACAAGTGAGGATAAACTACATTGCCAAAAGTGTTCATTAACCCATTCAAATATATTCAAATATATATTCAAATTTATTTCACTTCCATGGCTATAGGTGTATAATACTTGTTTGTCCTATAGCCTGTCTGGATAATAATGATGGATGACTTGCCTCAGCCTGAGATATAATCCAGAGATGATTTGTGGACTACCTACAATTGCTTTGATGACTACCATATATTCTTTTCTGAACTCTGGTGTATGCTAGTTTATGTGATCAGAATGTGATCTGGCAACCCGTTTGGCTGTTTCTGTACCAGTTTGGAAGCTGTTTTGATCGCTCGGGTTTTCCTGTTTACTCGTTTCCATTGTTATTTCTATATTTATATCTGTTTTTATAACCTACTAACCATCCATAGATCTATCTTTTAGATTGTCTCCGCAGGAATATTCATTACAGAGGCACTAAAACTGCCACCGGACCCTGGAGTAACGTTCTTGGTGTAAGTTACTAAAATTCACTAAAAGCAGTAAGTACCTTCAATTCCATGGCTACTACTGGCTGTTTTGCCTGCTCAGAGTGTGGCATGTTTAGTTTAACGCCCTTTTCCACCTCTAGCGATAAAGATAGTGGTTGTATTTGTACTAAGTGTCAGCTAGTAAGCTCTCTGGTGGATAAAGTGGACCAGTTAGAAGTGCGCATCCGGAGCTTATTATTGTTGAGGGATAAACAGCGAGATTCAGTGTTAGCAACTCCGGGTGCCTTAGGGAGAGTTAGCACCCCCACGACTCCGGCGTTAGAGCCCTCACAGCGGGGTGAATGGGTGACGTCTCGGCATCATAGCCGGAAAGCTAAGGCTGATGCTAACGCTGAGGCCAAAGTTAGCCCACCAGGACACCACGCTCCTCCGATTTGCGTGTCAAACAGGTTTGCCCTGCTCAGCGAAGCACCCGCTGAGGAGCCTGTTAAGAGTGCTCTGGTTATAGGGGACTCTATTGTTCGGCACGTGAAATTAGCTACTCCTTTAGGGGCGCCAGCAGTAACAGTTAGCTGTTTATCGGGAGCCAGAGCGCCGGATATTAGTGGCAACCTTAGACTGTTAGCTACTAGGAGATATTCGAGGGTAGTCATTCATGTAGGGGCCAATGATATTCGTCTGCAGCAGTCTGAGGTAACTAAGGCTAATATTACAGAGGTGATTAAACTGGCCCAGACGATGTCCGATGCCGTAATCTGCTCTGGCCCCATACCAATGCGGCGTGGCGACGAAGCTTACAGCAGACTTTGGGCGTTAAACTGCTGGATGTCCAAGTGGTGTTCCGAAAATCAAGTGGGCTTTATAGACAATTGGTTATGTTTTGAGGGCAAGCCTGGTCTTATAGGTAGGGATGGTATCCACCCCACGCGGGAGGGTGCTGCCTTACTTTCTTGCAGTATAGCACATAGTCTTTTAGTTAATCAGCAGAGTAGTGTAGATAGCTGCTGACAATCCAGAGCCGGGACCAGGCCGCAGACAGACAGGCTAAACCGACCGTCTGCGAACTGTCTTGAGGCGTCACCCAGGTTCAACTGTATTGAGACTGTGTCTTTCCCCCGAACTAAATGTAAAAGTAGAAAAACAAAATCAGCCTGTTTCAGCAACCTAATCAATATTAAATCATACACAACACCTAGCAGCAACACCTCAGAACTAAAATTTGGGTTACTCAACATAAGATCACTAAACTCAAAAGCACTCATCGTAAATTATATTATAAGTGATCATAAATTCAATGTTTTCTGTCTCATGGAAACGTGGGTTAAACCAAATGAATATTTAGCACTAAATGAAGCCACCCCCCTAGGCTATAATTATGCTCATAGCCCAAGAATATCAGGCAAAGGAGGTGGAGTATGTGTAATTTACCAAAATACCCTAGAAATTAGTCTTAAACAATGTGACACCTTCTCTTCTTTTGAGGTTCTCTCCACTATTATTACAAATCCGGTCACAAAAAAGGACGCATTTTTATTATGCAACATTTACAGACCACCAGGGCCTTACTTAGAATTTCTGAAAGAATTCAGCGATTTTGCTACAAACCTAGCGGTGTGCAATCATAAAGTTATAATTGTAGGAGATTAGACTCTATTGGTATTACTCAAAATGTAACAGGGCTTACACACTACTGCAGCCACACTTTAGACTTAGTTCTGACACTAGGTCTTAACATTGACAAAATTAATATCTTACCGCAATCCTCAGCAATCTCCGATCATTACTTAATTTCATATGAGCTACGTTTTATCCATAATATATGTAAGAACCCTCGCTATTCTACAAGGCGTATAATAAAACCATCTACCGCCCTACAATTTATAGAAAACCTACCAGAACTATCGACCCCAGTTCCAACTCCATCAGACCCAATGGACCTAGATGTACTAACTGATTACCTAGAAAATACCTGTCGATCTACTTTAGATAAGGTAGCACCACTTAAACATAAAAGTATAAGACAGAAAAAGCTCGCACCATGGTATAACGATAAGACCCGTACTTTAAAACAAACATTACGAAAACTAGAGCGGAAATGGCGATCAACCAAGCTTGAAGTGTTCCATTCTGCCTGGAAGGACAGCCTTATAGAGTATAGAAATGCCCTCACTAAAGCTCGCTCAGCATATCTGGCCTCGCTGATCTCCCATAATAAAAATAATCCGAGAGCACTGTTTAGTGTGTTTTCTAGAATTACAAAAAATCAAGCAGGTTCTGAACAACTAATTCCAGCAACTCTCACCAGTAAAGATTTTATGGACTTTTTTAATAATAAAATTGAGAATATTAGACAACAAACTCTAGCCACAGGATCAAATCAATCCTGGCTGCCACCCGATGTGAATGAAATAAAACATAATATAACTGTAAAAGAAAGACTTGAAACCTTTTACCCACTCCCACAATTAGAACTAGAGAAGATTATCACCTCCGCAAACTGTACAACTTGCACACTTGATGCAATTCCCACAAAGTTGCTCAAAGAAGTACTACCAGCTATTATTGATCCTCTTTTAACTATAGTAAACTCATCGCTTAGTCTGGGCCAATAGCAGTTATTAAACCTATGATCAAGAAACCAAATCTTGATGCTAGTACACTGTCTAATTACAGGCCTATTTCTAATTTGCCATTTCTGTCTAAGATCTTAGAAAGAGCTGTGGCCCAACAACTTAGTTCATATCTACATAAGAATCATATATATGAAAAATTCCAATCTGGATTCAGGCAACATCATAGTACAGAGACAGCTCTAGTCAAGATAACAAATGATCTTCTTCTTGCCTCTGATCAAGGCCACGTATCCCTGTTGGTGCTTCTTGACCTAAGCGCAGCCTTCGATACAATAGACCACAATATTCTCATAGAAAGGTTAGAAAACATGGTTGGAATCACAGGGACAGCCCTATTATGGTTCAAATCTTACTTAACGGAACGTTATCAATTCGTAAAAGTAAACAATCTAAATTCAAATTATTCAAAAGTAAGATTTGGAATTCCACAAGGCTCTATTTTAGGACCATTATTATTTACATTATACATGTTACCGCTAGGCACAGTTATAAGAAACCATGACATTAACTTTCACTGTTACGCAGACGACACACAATTGTATATTTCAGCCAAGCCCGATGACAAACACAGATTAAAGAAAATAGAGGACTGTGTAAAAGACGTGAAAGGCTGGATGTTGCGTAACTTTCTCCTTCTAAACAGCAACAAAACAGAGGTCCTGCTTTTGGGTCCAAAAGTGACAAGAAATAAATTTTCAGATTTAATTTTAAATCTAGCTAACTTTCCAGTTAAACCTGGTTCAGCAGCAAAAAATCTTGGTGTCATAATTGACCCGGATTTATCATTTGATCAACACATAGGTAGTATCACTAGGACAGCTTTTTTACATCTTCGCAATATTGCTAAGATTAGAAATGCCTTATCCCTCCAGGACGCAGAAACATTAGTACATGCCTTTATTACTTCAAGGCTTGACTACTGTAATGCACTACTGTCAGGATGCACCAGCAGCAATTTAAGAAAACTTCAACTAGTTCAAAATGCTGCAGCTAGGGTCCTCACTAAAACTAGAAAATTTGAACATATCAGCCCAGTTTTATCATCACTTCATTGGCTGCCTGTTAAATTCCGCATTGACTACAAAATTTTGTTATTAACATATAAAGCTCTACATGGGCTTGCTCCTGAATATCTTCAAGATACAATTTCCTATTATGAGCCTCCACGTTCACTCAGATCACAGAATACTGGATTTTTAAATGTTCCCAGAATTCAGAAGGCCTCAGCTGGGGGAAGAGCCTTTTCTTATAAAGCCCCCCAACTCTGGAATGATCTTCCAGAAAATGTTCGGGACTCAGACACAGTCGCAATCTTCAAATGTAGGCTAAAAACTCATTTGTTTAGTTTATCATTTGGTAGCTAATGCTCCCCCATAGATAAAGGCGGCAGATCCGGGGGGTCCATGGACACAGGGAATTATAGTATACTGAGACGCTGGTGCTGTCGTCCCGCCGCTTCTCGCGATCACTCAGGTTTGTTGACGGTGGAGCGGAGGGATGCCAGTGTTTCAGGATGCTCCCGTGTCTGTGTGTCCTCCTGGTTCTCTCCTTTTAGTTAAAGCTGTCATAGTCAGATCTGCCGGAGTCATTAGCCACACTCTGGAAATTTTCATATTTTCTACTTTACAAACACAAAACAGTTCAAAACTAATTCCATCCCTTTACATCTTTCCGAGTAAACGACTGCCCACCTGTCTGTCTGGACACTGATGGATGACTGTCGAGATCCTCCTCCACGCTTCAGACCAGCTGCCCACGCTCCAGCAACCACCAAGTGCCTTGAAGCTGTCCCTACACTGAAGTTCTCATGGACTACTAACTATCATCACCAGTAGATTGACCAGAGGAGGATGGGTCACCCCTTGTGAGCCTTGGTTCCTCCCAAGGTTTCTTCCTCAGCTGGGGGAGTTTTTCCTTGCCACTGTCGCCCCTGGCTTGCTCACTTGAGGGTTTTACATTTGTCTTTACATTTCATGTCAAATCTTGTCTTACTGGAATTCTGTGAAGCTGCTTTGTGACAACATCAGTTGTGAAAAGCGTTATATAAATAAATTTGATTTGATTTGATTTAGTTTATAGATAATGTCATTCAGGATGTAAGAGTAATTTATTCATCATATTTTATATTTTTACACTAACTGTACCAGCATGGTGGGTATGAAATGTGAAATTAAAAAATAAATCTTTAACTCAAGCACAAATCATCACAAACATAAATAAAATTAAAATCAAAAAAGTTTTTTGTACAAAATGCTGGCCCCTGTATTTAACAGCCAAACATTATCCATTTACAATCTGTATTTTGTTTCATATCTAATGCTATGCCCTCTTCTGAGGAACCTGGTCTCTCTCCTCTCATCATTCTGTTTTATTAGACTTGCGTACAGGACTACTTTTCCCAAGATCCTCTGCAAGTCCATGTACAAGAATCAACCTATCAGGTCACTTTTAATCATTCCCAATAACCTGAATTCTAATTTCTGCTTTTACTCATTTAAGGGTATTTTAGTCTATTTGCTGAGCATTGCTTAAATCTGTGCTTACTGTTTCCCTTTTCTTGATTCTTTTTCTGTTTTTTAATTTATTTTTATATTTTTTGACTTCCCCATTGGATTTGTATAGTGAAGGCAAACCAAAGCTTTCTGAATCTCAGAAAAATGGTTAATAACTTTAAGCTTCATGACAAAGTGTACATTAATGCCATCTAGTGGCAAAAACCTCAACGTGCTTTGTGTATCTGGCAAACATCTGTTTTACAGCTTTTAAAACTATTTCTTTGGTATTTGTTGTTAAAATAAAATACATCACTAAACCTAAATTGTTGTGTGCATTTTATTGCTAATTTGGGTTACACACATCCAGGGTTTGGCAGAAAAATGTGATGGATAAATAGGCAATTTCTTTGTTGTTCTCACTCTATATGTATTTTCTCTCTGTGTGTTAACACCATGTGCATTACTTGCTAGCCTGATACATCCATCCATCCATCCATTATCTGTAACCGCTTATCCAGTTCAGGGTTATGGTGGGTCCAGAGCCTACCTGGAATCATTGGGCGCAAGGCAGGAATACACCCTGGAGGGGGCCAACCTGATACACTGGGAATCTAATCACAAAAATATTGAAGTTTTAACAAGAAATTCGATCCGATGAGACTCCTTTCTATCAACTAGGAGAATCAGTGTGGATGTCAATCCAGGATTTCAGGTTAGAGGGAGGTTTCAAAAACTTCAACCCCATTACATTGGACAGTTTTAGGTATTGGTAAAAATGAATAATGTCACCAATAAATTACATTTTCCTAGACATTACCACGTCCCACTGTCCTTTCCTGTTTCCCTTTTTAAGCTTTTTCTAGGTCCGATGACTCACCAGTCCCACCAATGATCGTGAATGGGACCCCTGCCTGTTCCATCCACATTTAGAATCCTGATACTGTCTTCCACAGTTCAACACAACTGTCCTAATAGTGGTGGGCTAATTATAACTCAAATAACTCAAATAGTTCAAGTCACCTCTGTCAACTTGGAATATTCAAATCAACACATGCATATATTGTAGTAGCTGTATATATATATTTGTAATTTAACATTATAACATTTTTATATCTTTTTTGTGTAAATGAGTGTATTTTGTACATATTGAAGTCAGTGTTTCTTTGTTTATGTAGTAATTTTAATGTGCATGTTTCAGTAAAAATAACTTTAAAGTAAGTCAAAATCATTCATTCATTATCTGTAACCACTCATCCAGTTCAGGGTCGTGATGGGTCCAGAGCCTACCTGGAATCATTGGGTGCAAGGCGGGAATACACCCTGTAGGGGGCGCCAGTCCTTCACAGGGCAACACACACACACACTTTTGAGTCGCCAATCCACCTACCAACATGTTTTTTTTGGACTGTGGGAGGAAATCGGAGCACCCGGAGGAAACCCACGCGGACAAAACACCAACTCCTCACAAACAGTCACCCGGAGCAGGAACCAAACCCACAACCTCCAGGCCCCTGGAGCTGTGTGACTGCGACACTACCTGCTGCGCCACTGTGCCGCACATTAAGTCATTTTATTCTATACATTATTTCTTGATAATTCAGAATCATAAAAGTTCCATTAAAAATTCCAAAATGAATCATGCACTTTATCCATGTGGGTTTCCTCCAGGTACTTCGGTTTCCTCCCCCAGTCCAAAAACATGCGTTGGTAGGTGGATTCGTGACTCAAAAGTGTCTGTAGGTGTGAGTGTGTCACCCTGTGAAGGACTGGTGCCCCCTCCAGGGTGTGTTCCTGCCTTACGCCCAGCGATTCCGGTAGGCTCCGGGCCCACCTCCACCCTGAACTGACATGGAAGAGCTGACACAGTGACCCTAAACTGGATAAACAGTTATAGACTATGAATGAATGAATGTGTATATATCAGCTAAGCCTCATGAAAAAAAAATAAATAAAAAAATGGAGGACTGTGTAAAAGATGTAAAAGACTGGATGTTCGGTAACTTCCTCCTTCTAAATGGTAAAAAAAAATAAGGTCCTACATTTGGGTTCAAAAATGGCAATAAATAAATGATCAGATTTAACTTTAAACCTTGCTGACTTTCCAGTTAAACCCAGTTCAGCAGCAAAAAAATCTTGGCATCATAATTGACCTGGATTTATCATTCATCAACTTAATGAAACCTCCACCATTACTCAGATCACAGAGTACAGTAATTTTAATAGTTCCCAGAATTCAGAAGGCCTTAGCTGGGCGAAGAGAAAATGTTGGGGACTCAGACACATTCACAACCTTCAAATTGCCCAGAGGAGGATAGGTCTCTTCCTTCAGTTCTAAGAGTTTTCCTTGCCACTGTTGCCCCTGATTTGCTCACCTGGGGGTTTTACATTTCTTCTGTCTTTACTGGAATTGTACGAAGACGTTTTGTGAAAATGTCAGTTGTAAAAAGTGTAAATGAATGAATGAATTTACTGTGCAAATATATTAATTACAATGCTGGAACCCCTGGTAACAGAGTTTTAAAAACCTAATAAGGAATCTGATTTCTAGCTCAGTCTCACACTGGAAAGAATAATTTAAAAAAAATGAGGAAGATCTTAGTTTTCAGAATGAGATTTTGGGGAAAAAAATGTATTTCATACATTCTAAAATCTAAATGACTAAGTTTTGAAACTTATAACTAAACTATTAATTTAATTCACTATTAACCTGTTTTTGTTAAAATAAAATTGTGTCACCACTTAGGTCCCCATATTTACTGAGAGTGTTCTACTCCTGTCTCATTCTCTATCACCTCTCCTATCTGTGTTTGGCTTCCAAGCTGGAGAACTCCTCGCCTAAAGACAAGACAACGGACTAAACTGGGGACTGGATTGAAGACAGGACGGGCCGGGAAACAGGACAAGACACTGGATAGGAACTGTATAGAAAAAAATATTAGACTGGACACAAGACAGGAGCTGAGACAGAAGCAGAACTAGGTGACTGGACAAAAAAACTAAACAGTGGACTGAATTTGGGACAAGGTAGGAGCAGAGACAGGAAACTGGACTGGAGACTGAGACCAAACATGACTGGACATGGGAACATGGGACTGAAATGGAATAGGCAAGGGAAAAGGGACCGTGACTTTAATAGGGACACAGCCAGGTACAGGGACAGAAACAGTGACTAAAACAGGGACAGACTGAGGAACAAAAACAAACAATGGGGAGTCTGTGGAACAGTCCGAGAGGCCAGCCTGGGCATGGTTCTAGGAGTCAGCCCTGAAGGCCTTCGGGCTGACTCAGGAACGTGAACAGAAGTGGCTGGGGTCACCGCAGTCTCTGGAGCAGAAGCGGTGGGAGCCAACTTCACTGGAACAGAAGCGGTCTGCATTGGAACAGGAGCGGTCTGGATCATGGCCTTCGTGGGAACAGGAGCAGAGGGTACCCTCGGCACAGCAGCAGGGAACCCTGTAGAATCTGGATCCTCTAGAGCAGCCTGCGAGCTTCGAACACTTGAACCCACTGGACTGAAATGTCCAGGCAACAGACTCCCCCTCAATTCATAAACATTTTTAATTTAAAAATTAAGTCCATGAGGTCCTGATCCTCACAACATTTTAACACTGGCAGGGAAAGCTGGACCGAAACTGCAAGTTCAGTCAACTTCGCTTCCAGAACACGGGCATACCGGCGAACCAGTGTAAGGTGCACGGAGCCAGAACTTAAAGCCTCTGAAGACTTGGGAGCCTGGGCCCTCAAGGGAGGAGGACTCAAAGCAGAATCCAGACTCTTAGATTTTTTTTCTTATAACACTGCAACCAATACTTAACACAGGGATCTTCTCCGTTAGGGAAGCCCTGTGGTAGTCAGTTAAATAAGTCCCATAGAGTGTCCTAAATCTCCTGTTAACTCCTTGAAAAGGTGGGTCATTCTGTCAGCGTTGGGGTAAGGTCAGAAGGACAAGGTACAAGGAGCAGGGACAGTGGTAAGTGCAGGAGTATTTATTGGAAGTCAGTGAACTAGGCTAGGGAGATAAATACAAACCAAGAAAGCTAAACACTAAACAAGATGACTAAGAGCAAGAAGCTTTAAACAGAGAACAAACTAAAACACAGCAAAACTTTAAAACAGTGACATAAAGCACAGACCACAAACAGGAACCACTGACATAGACTATAAAAAGACAACTCAAACAAGAAACACGTGGGAACTAATTAAGACATGTGACACTAGAAACACAAAGGAAGAGTATCACAGGACCGGGGGACAAGCAGGGAGCAAAAACAAGACAGGGGAACAGTCACATGACAAGGGGAGCACAAACAAGAAACAATACAAAACACAAAGTTACACAAGTAATTAAGTAAATTAAGTAAGACTTGTGTAAAGTCATGTGTTTCTGTGTATACTTTTTTGGTTCCCTCTGCATTTAATTAATATTCTCTAGCAAATATAAACAAGTCAGCTTATCTATTTAAAGAAACTGAACATAAATTTCCTGACCATATTTAGAATTATAACCGCCCTGCTCATAAAAAATAAAATAATATATAATATTTTTTTTATATATATGGCCCAATAACAAAGATGATACCATACTGGTGCTTAATGGGGTCATATTCTATTATTTTACATTGTAAAAACATGTTTTTTTTATTTTTAGGAACACAAAACTAGGCACTTTAGAACTATCAGTAAACACTGGAACAGTATTACTATGGCTGGAACAGTGTTACAGTGTTCCAGGTCCTAAAGTGCTGGACCACAGTGTCCTTGCTCAGGTAAACCTTCAGCTTTGTCATATGTAAGTGAACATGAAACAGGTTTTATTCATTATTGTATAAGTGTACAATTAAATTTGTACACACACACACACACTAGTGATCATTTATCGCTCTATATAAAAATCTGAAGGGGTTTATTCTTCATATCCGCTGAACTAAATACATATTCACAGAAAACAAATTATTTTATTATGCTGCATGAATTTTTTACAGCGTATGTTTAGTATTTTGGTATTTTATTGATTCAAATGTTTAGTGTTTAACTGCACAAATGAAAAATGCAGAAAAATATATGATAGTTACACATGGTTATGTTGTAAACCTGTGTTAATATGACGTCCCCACACTCTCAATCTGCTAACTACACACTCTGTCTCCAACTCCATTGCATTTTCACCTGAAAGCACAGCTAGCACAGAAATGCTAGTAATAAAGCATTTCTTTATGGTATTCCTGATTATTCACATTTTCAAGAAGTTTACTGCATTAAAATATCACATGTACTGTTATCACAGGTTCAGAGAATTAATATCCAGTCAGGCTTGGAGATTGTGTCCATATGTGGTCAGAAATACAGGCTGAAATCATTGTTTGCATCACATTTGTTGCCTAATCATGAAAACTGCTGGACAGGGTAATTCCAGGTTCGAGCAAGCGTGATTATGCAGTAATTCCTGAAAGTGAAATATCAGAGGATTTTAAAGGAGCTGTTCTTAGTGTTTTAGATGAATGTCTGTTCCCTTTTTTTTTAAATTAAAAACTAAATGGTAGCCTCTGGAATCAATCATTCAAGGTATTTTTAAGGTATTTCAGAATATTCATGATATTGGTCAATCATATTTTCATGCTGGGGGGTCTGCAGTTCCCTAACCAAGCAGTTATGCTGCTGCTCAGGGTTCTCTCTAGAGTTCCTCTGTAGAAAGTGGTAATATATATATATATATATATATATATATATATATATATATATATATATACACATATATATATTTTTATATATATGGCCCAATAACAAAGATGATACCATACTGGTGCTTAATGGGGTCATATTCTATTATTTTACATTGTAAAAACATGTTTTTTTTATTTTTAGGAACACAAAACTAGGCACTTTAGAACTATCAGAGTTCCTCTGTAGAAAGTGGTGAGGTTGGCAGATGGGAAGTTGGCCATCCTTAGCTTCTGGAGGAATTTGAGGCACTGCTGGGCTTTCATGGCTATGGAGTTCTTGCTATCAGTCCCAACACAGTTGTTGCATCAGCAAACTTAATATTGTCATCATCATCCTCTTCTTTGCCACTTAATCCATTTTAGGGTCGCGGTAACTTAATAACTACATAAATTTATTTAATGTTTAATTACCAAAAACCACAGGACCACAGCTGGCAGCTGGTCAAAAAGAAAAAGGGGGGTGAAGTTTGAAGTCACCCAGAACAGACTTCAGAAAAGGCCAGTTATATTTTTATCCACAAATTGTCTTTCACAAACACCTGCATTAATACATTTAGGTTTAATCATTAATAGGTCTCATTATTAAATATAATAGTTAGAAATTCATTGATTTGTTTTATCTATTTGCATTTAGTCCATTATTTGTAATACAGTACATGACATAGTCTTTTTCAAAGAAAGCTTGGCAACAGGTTGTTCCTTTTCTTAAGATAACATGCTCATTTGATTATAATTCCATTAAGAGTTATAAATAAGGTTTATGAAGACAAATAATTGTTTGGGCAGGGATTTTCTGATCTAAGCTTTGCTGTAGGTGTAACAGGGTTGCAAATATTTTGTGGTAATTATCATATGTAAAAGTGCTTATAGAGCCTTATATAAGTTTGTATATTCTTTATATGCAAGGTAGTTAGAAAATGCTTATTTAAATCTACGTTTATGGTGTACGTAGTAATAATATTACTTACATTTACATTTATGCATTTGGCAGATGCTTTTATCCAAAGCTACTTACAAAAGAGGATCTAACATTCAAACTACAGCACAATTTATACAAATAACCTTACATTGAGTGCAATATGCCAGGAAGTAATAAGTGCATTAAAGAAAGACTTTCAGTGCAAGAGATATTCTCGGAAGAGCTGGGTCTTCAAGGATTTCTTGAATGCGGAGAGGGTTTCTGTTGCTCTGATAGTGCTTGGAAGCTCGTTCCACCAGCATGGTACTAGAGATGAGAATAGCCTCGACTGACCTGTACGGGGGGTTGGCCGTGTTAGTTGGCGCTCCTTTGAGGAACGGAGAGGGCGGGCGCTAACATATGGTTTTATGAGTCTATTGAGGTAGATGGGAGCAGAGCCAGTGAATACTCTGAAGGCCATCATTAGTGATTTAAATTTGATGCAAGCAGCTAAGGGTAGCCAATGCAGCTCAGCTAATAGGGGCATGACATGTGCTCTTTTAGGCTGGTTGAAAACCAGGCATGCTGCAGCATTCTGGATCATCTGTAGCGGTCTCACAGCACAGGCCGGGAGACCTGTCAGGAGGGCATTGCAATAGTCAAGACATGAGATTACTAATGTCTGAACAAGGAGCTTGTTCAGACAAGGAACCCCTTTACTTAGTAAAGGGGATTAAGCGGTGTGAATTTATATTGCATATTAAAGTTTGACTTCTCTGAAGTTGCCAAATTCAATGTGGGTTTAATTTCTGTTGATTGTGGTAATATAGTGGCCTATAAAAAGAGGAAAAAGAGAGAAATAATTTTAAAAAATGTAAGTTGGGAACATATTAAGCCATTATTATGACAAATGGGCACTAATGTTTCAAAAGGGGTTACTCCTGTTGATATGGTTAAGAAAAATAATCTTTTAATAAAAGGCATTTCAAAAATATCAGCAACATTTTATAAGCGATGGCCTGACATAGACCAACGATGGCTGGTAGAGGGGACACTTAACCCAGATGTAATTAAAACGATGGAGGTACTTGTATCAACACACAAAGCAGGACAGAAGAAAGGGCATCAAGGAGAAAAGC
Source organism: Hoplias malabaricus (assembly GCF_029633855.1). NCBI lineage: Eukaryota > Metazoa > Chordata > Actinopteri > Characiformes > Erythrinidae > Hoplias > Hoplias malabaricus. The sequence continues at coordinate 2,950,264 of NC_089803.1, read as the reverse complement.
GAAAGAAAAAAAGACAAATAGAGTTTGGTATTCTCCAGTTATTTGAACAAGAGAGTCAGAAACTGATAAAGGCTGCAAAAGAAAAGAGGGAGAAAGGTGCAGCAGTAATTGGTCAGCGTACTAAGGTAATAGAAAAACAAATGGCAGAAGTTAATGTGCCTTTTTCGCATGTCGACTCGTTAAGACACGCCCACCTTATGAGAAGGAAGCGAAAACTGAGGAAGTCTACCCTCAGCTTCCAATGATCAGTCAAGGAGGAAGCTATCACATTCAAGATGAAGATGAATACATCATTGAAACAGGAGAAACAACATCCAACACAAAAGTAGAAGAAGACAGACGGAGAGCTTTAAGAGAAGTAGAAAGAAAGTATAGATCAATGTTTAATGAACTTAGATACTGCTCTAAGCTCAGAAAGCCAAAAAGCACTGGAGACACAACTGAAAGAGTTGAAGATATATAAGGAGGAACTGAAAAATAAACAACAAATTATCACAGTTGAAGGGAGGACGAGGAGGCAGACGTACACACAAGGAATACGTTTATTACAACAAAACCAAACACAACATAAACTGTAATATACAGAAACAAACAGAAAACAACCATGAACTGGTATGGACACAGTCAATCATTCAAACACCAAAGCACACATCAACACATAAGACCAGACAAAGGAGCACTGAGAACAAGGGGGTATATATACTGTTGTAAAAAACAATTTTATTACTTTGTATTAGTGGATAAGTATCCTTAAATGAATATTAGTTAAAATTAGAAAGTATAATTACATATACATTGTGTGAAATCTTGTATCTTATATGTAATCATATGAATGATTAACCAGTATCTAGACATGCATTTAAACAGTTTAGAATCTGCACACTAACTGGCATGTTGACTCAGTATTAGCACCTTTCTAAATTCTTAGACCTCTAACATTGAACAGATCTGCACTTAGGCTTTTAGTATAAATTACAAGTGTTAGCCAAAAGGGGGAGTTGAACTTTAGGGCATCTCAGTGACCTTAAGTCCATTAGTGACTCCTCTGAATCTTGGTGACAGAAAAGGAGTGTGGGAAACAAAACCTACAGTGTCAGAAGGGCATGATGAGTGTTTTGGGGTCACAGGTGCATGGGAAACCTGCACGCGAGAAACATGAGTACTAACATGTCTTATTATGCATATTAATATATGTTAATCAGCCAGAAACGCCTTGCCAGCAGGGTATACGTCATTTGGGGTATAAAACTGTGGAGTCAGATGCGAAGAGTCAGAACTTTGCGTGGAAAGGGCACTTTGCGTTTCTTATGTATTAGTTCTCCTGGATCCAGTATTGTAATAAATACTTTGATTTGCTTTGAACTTCACTCGACTGGTCTTTGCAAAGCTCCCGGAACGAGCACGTGTGTGGGGGTGTATTTTGGACCTTTTGGATATGTTTAAATTTTAATTACTTTGAGAACGGTCCAAAATAACATTTTTAATCTTCAATACACATGACAACAGACACATGAGAAGTATAATGAGAGGGCAGGATCACAAGGAGACACAGATGGGAACACTAATCACAAGGTGGGACTAAGCGGAGACAAACTGGGAGACTACAAACAAAACAAATCAGTGTGCTAAAGGAGCATATGGCAAACAAGGGGGAAACAACTCCTGGGACACATAGATAGACACCCCCCACCCCAGGGCTAATGAAGTGGAGTTCCCTGGAAAACTAAAGACTGACTAATGGATCAATAAAAGAACAGGTGACAGGACGCAAGACATAACAGGAGCAGACACTGGAGCCTGAACAGAAGATAAAACATTGGACTGGAGTGGAGACTGGACTCAAGACAGGACAGAGGCAGGAAAAAGAAACTAGATGTGACACAGAACACTGGACTGGAACTCAGACTGGACTTGAAACAAGACAGGAGCGGAGACTGAACTGGGACAAGACAGGAGCGGAGACTGGACTGGGGACAGGACTGGGCTGGGGAGAAGAGTCGACTAACAGAAGGGACTAACAGGAGATGAAACAGGGGACTGGACAGATGGGACAGAACTGTGCAAAGGAACAGGGACCATGACATAGTTGTTAACTTTGCTGTGTTGTGGAGACAGGTGATGGAAAAGAATCTCCGCAGACAGTTAAAGGTGTACATCTTTATTTACAGAAAGTGTCTTACGGGTTCTTAAGGATCCCGTGAGAGGAGTGTTCAATTCAGCGCTCAAATTCTCTCTCTTCTATGTCTATTTTCTCTCTCCCATCCTTGGCTAGGGCCCCAATCTATATGGTTCTTTCTCTTTTCCAAATATGGTGAACGTAAAGGTTGATCTACATTTGCATGTTTAAGGGACTAAGGGAGGGTTAAAGTTTATAGTCTCCTACCCTCACTGTCAGCTTATCCTAAACATTTCTCTCTTTGGCGCACAGACACAGAGCATGCATCTAAACATATAGAACAGTGAACATTTCTTAATACCGCGCTTAAGGCCTTATGTTTAAATATACCTCAACATTAACAGGGACAGAGACCAAGTAGGATACAGGAAGAGGGACATAGAAACAGGGACCAAAACAGGAACAGACAAAGATAAAAAAAAAAACAACGATGAGTGCCCAGAACTGGTAAGAGTCTATGGCATAGTCCAAAAACCAACCTGGGCACAGATCTGGGAGTCAGAATCAAAGTCCTTAGGGCTGACTCGGACAAGAGCGGGCAGAGCTGGTGATACTGGAGCAGAAGAAACGGGAGCTGATGAAATTTTATTGTTCCTTCAAAAGCCTAGGTTTGACTATTTGACTAATTTTTTCCAGCACACTGGAATAAACTTTCCAAGGAGGCTGAGAAGTGTGAAGCAATGATAGTTAGCACACATATTCCAATCCCCTTTTTAAAAATGGTAACCATCACCCCAGTTTGCCAAACCAATGGTACTGCTTCCAAGGTAGGCATGTCATCATTGACCCACAGTATCTAGGGCCTACAGTAACTTTGGGCAAATCTCATCTCCTGGGTTTGCCACTGCTGAAATTTTTAATCACTTCACTGACCACAGCAAATGAAAAGGAATTTAACACCCCAGACACTTCTGGATCTATTTCCTGCACACAAGGGAATGTCTCTTGGGTTAAGGAGTTCAGAGTTTAACCATTCTGCCCCCCCCCAAACCATCGAAGTGTTCTCCAGAACCTTTTTGTGGCCACCCATAATTCATCCTCCATGGTCTCTCCAAACTCCTTCAACACTCTGGATTTTTTTCCTGCAACTGCCACAATTGCAGCCTTTTTTGCCTGCCAGTACCCATCTGTGAAGTTGGGAGATCCCAAAACAAATATATATATATTACCACACATTGCACATTTTGGTGGCCACTGAAACAAAATTTATATGCATAAGAAGACGGCAGACCCTGCAGCTGCTCAATGGCTCAGTGTTATTTTTAAAATATTCTTACAAATAATCACACATTTTTGTTGCATGAGCTGAGATTTCCAAATCAAAAAATAACCCTTCTTCACCTTTTCTTTTGTTTAACAGAGCTGTGTAAGTTTTGTTTCATTGCCCTAAATGGAGACTTAAAATAAACATTCTTCTCTGTAATTTATCTGTCTCAAAGATAAATGATTAAAGTGAAAAGGCTGTAACTAATTAAGAGTTAACTGAGCATGATACTAAAAAATATACTAAATATTAAATAATAAATAAAAAGATCTTAAAACCCGATCTATATTAGATTTTGCTACTCTTTTTTTCAGTGCCTTTATTAGTTGCATTTAAACAGTAATTATGTGACATAGCCATATTCAGTATGTTGTTTTCTTTTCTAAAGACCCTTGGCTATCCAAATATGTAATTACTTGAGGTTTACATGCTGACTGATATTTGACTTTTTTTTTAAACTGGCCAAGCTTTGCCCAAAACTTTACCAAGCGCTTGTAGTTTTTTGGCATATTTCTCAATATACAGCCTTCAAAATATATTCCCACCTCAGATTGTTAGTCTGGGGTGTCTGTTAGTTGAAAACAAAAGCATAGTTGATGCTAATTTATTACATGGCACATTACTGTGACAAAACTAATTATTAGCATCAGACAGACTTATTTTTCTTAATATTCTAAACTCTGGCATGACTGATAATGCTCTGACAGTCACAGCAGGCCCAGACTTTCAGGAATTTAGTTCAGGGCCAATATGGAGAATATCCCAACAAATAATAATTGTTTTTGTACATTGGCTGTTTTCTCAGCTGCTTATAATAGTAACAATTATTATTATTATTATAATCTTTTAAAAATATGATGAAATTACATTTGTTTATTTAGAATAGACACAATGAAGAATTATTTAAGCTTTTTAGTTTATATTTGGTGATCTAATCCAATATTATTTGATGTGAAACCTACAAAAACTTTGAAAAACTATAAATCACTGATGGGAGTATGTTTATGCTGATGACTCATTTTTTTCCACCCAGAGACAGTGTGGGTTGACGTCATGTGAGCAAGGAGATCAGTTATGTTCAGATTAGAATCCTTTATGAGAGCAAAATAAAGCATAGATTTTGAAGGAGTGCCTTGTTATTAGGTGTTTTTTCACACTGGATTACTCCCAGAGGCACAGTGATGAGAGCACTATTTTTAGAAATGGTTAGATACTTAGATTTTTAGAAACACACAGATATCTTCAGGCATTCAGGAGATATAAAGTTGAGAATATAAGTTCTGCTTTTTACCCCACAAAATGCGGGGTTCAGGTCCAAGGGGTTAATCAAATGACTAGCTCTCTGCACCACATGGTTTTTCCAGGTTGCAGTTGTCATGCCAAGTGAGTTCTCTTTTGGTTTCTGAGATTTAGGGCACATATATTTGGGTCCAGAGGGCTGGATGTGACACTTTTTCTATTACTTTCTACAGACTGTCTGGTTGTATGATTACAGAGAAAGGCTGTTCTTCTCTTGCCTGAACTCTGAAATCAACCCTTGAAACCCTTAAAGTGCCATCTTCTTACCCTCAGCTTACTATTGATTACTACTATTGTATACATGGCTTGAAATATATACTATAAAGAACTAAAGTGATATAGCTTCTAGTTTGTTCTATTTGAGAGTTATCACATTTTTAAAAGTTTCGGCTGGAGAAAAATGATTAAAAACAACAACAAATATAAAAACTGTTAGGAAATGTTCATGATTTAAACAAAGAAACAGAATAACCTCAAATTCTATTTGTTATACAGGTGCATCTCACTAAATTAGAATATAATTCATTCATTCATTCATTATCTGTAATCGCTTATCCAGTTCAGGGTCGCGGTGGGTCCAGAGCCTACCTGGAATCATTGGGCGCAAGGCGGAAATACACCCTGGAGGGGGCGCCAGTCCTTATTAGAATATAATCAAAAAGTTAATTTATTTTCAGTAATTCAATTCAAAAAGTGTAACTCATATAGATTCATTACAGAGTGATATATTTCAAGTGTTAATTTTTTTAATGTTTTAATGAAAGTCATTGTCTCAGAAAATAAGTATAATCAACACAAATCCTATTGCTTTCTGGGCCACCTGCTTCTCCCTCAGGGAGCCATGGTCTACATTTGGACTACAATGATCTTCAAATAAATATTTACATTGACTATTTTTGTCAGTCACAGACAACCAATTAAACTAGCAAATAAATAAAAAGTTTAAAACAATAGAACATTACTCATACATATAACACTTACAGAGGGCTTAACAATGTGAGCCATGAAAAAGCAGATGTCCTCATTCTGTGGATTTCAAAATGTTTACCACAGTGCTTAAATGTCTTATCAACTGATTATCAAGTGGACAGATCAGATCTTGTGCCATGTGTGTTAAAGAGATAAGAACAAATGCAGTGATGAAACTAAATTAAGACAAAGGAAAACAGCATGATCTCAGAAGCTGTCCTGTGATACATGGCACCAAGTAACAGGTGGGGCCTCTGTATATCTCATTTGTTTCTAAAGCTCATCTCACAGACACTTGAAACTGTCCTGTTCCTCAGATGGTTCCTGAACAGTGTTTGTGGTGTCGCGTGGAGCGTTATCTTGCTCAAAGATGACACTCCCATTAGGGAACACTGCTGCTGCAATGGGTGGACTTGGTCTGGTAGGGTTTAGCCCAGATAGCAGCAGAATCCAGGCCAGTCTGGCTTTAATTTGGCAATTGTGTTTATGTTCTGGTACCAAGTAAACTCTTGTGGGCCAAGCCTTTGCCAATATCAGTTCAATTTCAGAAAGGTAAGCTCATTTGTCCTAAATTTGGTATGAGACTGGTTAACCAAAAGAGAGTGAGAGAACAGAAGTGTCAAATGCTGTTCAGATGACTACTGGAAAATAGCTCCTATTGTCAGCTACACTTTCTTTTACGTCTGATACTAAAATGATTGCCTTTACACTAGTTAGGGAACATAATTGTATCACAGTCTATTATAATCATAGATTTTACAGTCATGTTGTTTCTCCCATTCTCTGGACTATTTCATGTTACACAGTTCTATAATGAAATTTTACAGATATCACCCTCTTCTTCTGCACCAAAAAAAAAGGGAAAATGGAGGGCTGTTGAATTTATGAATATTAAGATTGTATATGCTATATAATTTATTTATATTTCTCTTATGAACATGATTAAAACATGTAGAATCATATCAATCTAGAGGGATTTCCATTCTGTATGTCTCTGTCATGTTACTAAGAAAGAAGGCAGTTATGTTTTATTAACCGGAAAAGGGATATCTCGCCTTCTTGGGCCAGCACAGAAAACAGTCGCAGCAGGAGTTCTGCACACTCCATTTTTTCCCCTGTTCTTGAAAGGTTTCAATGCGATTTTGGACAGTCAAAAACACTATGAAGGTAAATGAAACTTATCAATTGTTGGTTAGTATTAGTCTGTTTAGATGCAATATTTGAGCAAATTTTAGGTTTTTATAATTTGATGATAGTATCGAGGAACACAAAGCTAATTTAATGCTAAACTGTTATTTATTTGCTTGCTCACTATGCTAATGTTAGCAATCCTAAAATATATGTTAATGTATATTAACATAGCAAGGTTAATATACATTCAGCCATGAATATTTGTGGTGTACTGGGGTAATTAGCTGTTTCACAGGATTTCTTTGGTGTTTTTTTACACTCAACGCTTCTCTGGATGTTATAGTCCCATGTGGATTCACAGCTCAGTTTTTCTAGGCAGGTGTTGTCTTGCTTTGGTTTCAGAGCTGTATATTCATAAAAAAATAGTCATCTGCAAACAAAACACTTTACGAATGCCAAACGGGAGTGAAATTTATTTGTTATAGAACTTAACAGAACCAGCATCTCTTGGGCCTTGTGACCACATAAAATAATTTTCTGGCCAGTTTAATCACTAAGGAAAAGTGTACGTTTATTATTAGTTTTTTGTTTGTTTTTTAGAGGTCCCCTGAAAAGCTTATGCAGTTTGAATAGGGGTAGCACCCTAGCTGAAACGCAGACTTGTAATAAAGGTAAATTTACTACTATTAATCAGTGTTGTGTTAAAATGCTTTTAATTGATTAAACTGTTGGTTGAACTGACACTGTACTGTATAGGTATCAACCAGCCTAGGCCAATGGTTGACCTCTGTTTTGCTGTGAGTGCTGTTTCAAAGGTTCTGTAGTGAGTGGTTAGTATTGATATTCAAATGGATTTGTTAGTTTGCCTGCTGTGTTTAAACTAGAATGTCATGAATTCTTCAGCATATTGTTGATGCTATTATACTAGCATTACAATACTATGTGCTGAACACATTGCAAGAACATGAACATTTTCTGATTTATGGGATGCACATCTTAAATTTACAGCCCAGCAATATGTCCTGGTTCTTTATGGCTTTATTGTTACATTTTTTGTTGAAAAAAGTTTGAGATATGTTTCCCTAATATTTAGCCTAACCATATCATTTTACACATTCAGTATAACACAAAACAATTAAACAGCATCACAATACTAAAATTGTCATGAATTTGAATCAACACGTAACAGGTGTTTTAACATCTGAACCTGAGCATTAACTGTAACTAAACAATACAGCCTTCATGATGGTAGGATTTACTGCAAGATTTACTGTTGGATTACACTACATTAGTTTTTGCTTTCAAGGGGAGTTAATAAACTTGCTTGTAGGTTGCATTTCATTTAAAATAGACAATACTATTTCACAATGGTGTGACATTTCTGTTGGATGTGTGTGGATGCACTAACATGCCATTTTTCTGTCTCTCTTTCTCCAGTGAATAAGGCAGTGTAAAGGGTGTTCAGTAGCAAGTAGGTCTGGACTACTTATTCATTTCAAATTCAAACCCCCATATTTTGGATGCACCATCCGTTACCCATGTACATTTTCAAACTGTCCATACACATTTAAAACCTGGAATGCTAGTCCAACATTCTTGAAGGCCTGGTACAAGAAATTGCTCAGTTTAAAGTTTACGTCACTGACAAAGAGTTTAACACAGTAGGAGAGGCCCTTATCTCAAAGCATCCTTGTCTCACTGAGAGAGGCTCCTTAACTGGATATGCTGGATGGAAAGCCAACCTGAAGAATAAATTGGCAATCTACCGCACTCACCTGAGAAAGCTTGGGTGCCCTGAGGTGACAATAAACTCTCTCAAGCACAAACCAGAGGGCAAATTAAGTGCTGCTTCCAGCATTAAAAGACCAAGATGGTCCAAAGTGTACTACTGCCCCTCCTAGCCTGCTGGAGAATCTGACAAGAGCCTTAAGAGTGTGAGAGTGGAGTTTCTTTCAGATGTTAAGAAGAACTATAGGGAGGTGGTGAGAATGAAAATGGATAATACATTTGCATATAGGAGACATGAAGTTGTTCATGACACACCAATGATAAAAGAGTTCCATGCAAGATGGCCAGCTCTTTTTGAAGTAAACGAGGTACATAATTTAGGAAATTACCCACATAAACGCACAAATTATGAACAAGCCAAAACCAAAGCTGTCTGTATGAAACTGTTAAACTTAGTTTGCCATGTAAATTGTAGCGTAGTAAGGTACACCACAAATACATATACATATAATTTTATAATTTGTTTTATAGCCTTGACTTTATTCAAACTCCTTCAACCTCTGATATTTGACTTAATGAAATTAATTAAGATTTATAATTAGTTTAAGCAATTAGAACATTAATAATTAGTTTGAGAATGAATAATAATCATGCTAAATGAGTTCTTCCGGATTTTCAGAAATTCTAATGAACAAATTGCAAACACTGTGATTTCAAATAATGAGAGTTTTATTAATAAAGAGAAGTATTTAATTAACATAACACAACCTTGTAATCTCACGGTGTCCGGCAGGGGGGAACTGATTCAAGCTTAAAGGTGAGCTAGGCACTACTGTCTTGTGATTAAATTGTTGCTAACTAAGGTTAATAAATGGTAAATTATAAAGAGGGTTTGTTTAGACATCAGCTACTGAAAAGGTGTTAAATACGCTAGCTTACTCGTTCGCCGTTTCACCGAGCCGTCGCGTCCTGCTGTTTAATCTCCGTGTCCCGGGGTGTTCTCGTCGTTCCCACGTGGTGAGAAGCAGGCCCGCTTATGGAGGATCTCTTTACAGTCGATTTGAAGACCCTCGATTCCGAGCTGAGCTGCGTCGATCGAGATTTCCCTTCTTCGGTTTTTCACAGGCGTGGCTGGTTTTCCACCGTAGTGGAAAGGCTTTTTCAGAGTATTAGCTAGTCTCGTTGTTCCGCTTTCCAGGATTGATTTCTTCAGGAATCAGCTTATAACGTTAATATATCTGTTATCGATTACTCAAACGGTTGATACCTTACTTTGGCCGCAAATAAGTTTCACCCGCTTTGATCACTCGTGAGATCACACTTCGATAGGTAATAAACATAAACAAGATTAAAAGAAAAGAAAGATATTCAAATTATTCGACGTATTAGTAAAACTTCATACTCTTAGCTAATTTCGAGACGTCTCTCGTAAGCTTTTCTGAAGTCTGAGAGGTTTTTCTTTGTTTGTTGTCGGCGTCCTCTCTTTTTCAGTGGTCCGTTACTTCTGTAGAGTCCTCGCGACTCTTCAAAACTTCGAACTGGATGTGAGCAGTCGAGCTGCTATTTTCAAGGCTGGCGCGGTCACGCCCTAATGGGAGGCGTCCTCTTTCTGATTGGACGCGAGTTCAGTCTCACGTGACTCTCGCTAGGGGGAGAGAGTCGAAGGGAGTTTGAATCATTGATTCTCACATAAAGAATATGAATTTCTCATATCAAAATTCTTATACCCGCTATCAACATATAACAATGAGTACATTGGACTATTAACATCAGACAGTTACATAAGGTTTCATCTTTACGTCCCATTTATGATGCTATGCTGGGAAAGTATATTAGTTCGTTTAATCCTATTCAGAAGTAGGATTTCTCTTCATGATAGAAAACAGTCCACAATATACACATTTCATTAGGAGGTAGACATTCATCTGAGGGTACAGAAAGTGACATCAATACATAGGTTTAATACACAAATAATCAGAGTTTGATTATTTTCCGCTATTGTTTTCCAGCGATTCCGAGCGAGGCGTAGTTTCGCCAGTGTCCATATGGTGTCGCTGCTGATCCGCGCTTCAGCTGGTGATTCACGGGAGTTCACTCGAGGTCACTTTGGTTTGAACATCTGTTGATCCCCGTGAAAGATAAGGGACATTGAGGCACCACTTTGTCATAGGCGGCCGTAAAAGCTCTCTTCTTTGTTTGAGGTTCCTGTCTCTTTAAAAGCATCATAAAAGTTAGTTATCTCGACAGTTCCTGTTAGTTAAAAGAGAGACGGGGTTGTTGGGGCCATGTGTTGAGAGTGTCCTTTGATGTTTTCAGCTCATGTGTGTGCGTGTGTGTGGGGCTTTGACCCCCGCGGGCACAGACAGTCCTCTGGAATGTGACTTGGTCGCAGAGGAAAGGTCCTATTCAGACTGGAAAAGTTTTAATCCAAAACTTTTCATTTCTTCATTTCGATCTGGTATTCATATTTGGTCCATACTCCACTACATTCCCCCCTTTCTTTTCAGTTTTATGGTTCGTCAGGGATCATGGAGCTGAAAAGAACTTTTGCTGTGGAGGAAGGTGAGGTCAGCAAGCATATTCAAACACATTTCCAGAGCTGATGTATTCCTATTAGTGTATGGGTGTATATGGAATGTGTATGTTTGCGTGCTGAAGGGATCCTAATTATTTAGGGGCAGGTCTTGTTCAAACGCAACCTCGAGAGCTGATTCTTCGACATGGCCTTCGGCTTCATATCTAAAACTTGGGGGTTCACCTCTCTGGGCTCTCTTATGTCTAACGAATTTGACCATTTTATTAGACCAAGTTTCTAATCTGCTCTGGAGGGCTCGAGTGCGTTTGAAATAGAACCAAGCTATACCAAAGGTCAAAAGATATCCTAATCCTACCAGGGTAACTAGTAAGGTGTCCGGGGTGGACCATGCATAGGTGACAGGCTGAACTGGCCATAGGGGTTGAGACGATAGTTCTCTAAGAGTGTTATCTATGGGGGTTAGGTCAATGACTTGGGTTCCCTCATATTCTAGGCGAGTTAGGGTTTTAGTATCTAGCTCGATGGTGTGTTTGGAGAAGAACTCTGAGATTTCTATGTCGCTCTCATATTGGTCAGGGTTTAGGTGATACAGGGCCAGGTCTCCTACATGTAAGATTGCGTTTACGGGGACGTCTACCCAGAAGGTTTGGCTAGGAAGGAGTACCCTTTCTGAGGTGTCATGTTGATCATAGGTTAGTAGGGCCTCTCTAAAGGGGGTGTTAACCAACCAACGATTTCCAACAATTTCAGCTTGAGTACTGGTTACCAAACGTCGGGGCGTGACGACTACCGGGCATTGAGTATTACTCATCATAGGCTTAAGGCCACAGATCCCATTTGCGCTGTCACGAATGAAAGGTTTGCTAGGGCACAAGTAGTGAATGTCTTTAGTGAGTGTGCACATAAGCAAATTGGGTACCAGATATAGGTCAGGGTTATCGTCTTGGTATGCTACAAGAGATGTTGTTTTCACACGAACGTAGGCAGAATCTTGCCAGAAGCCAACGTTGACAACATCTTTCAAACGGTATATGTTTTCAGGCGCCATTATGGGAAGGTTAATAATGAATGCTAATTCTCGGTCTTGAGGATTAACATAAATTGGGATGGCGCTACCTAAGGTATAGGCTAGGTGGGCCTGGAGATCAGTAACTACTTCTCGAGTTGCTGTGGATAAAATCTCCTGTACTAAGGATAGGGGCACCAGGTAGGGAGGGATTCTCCCCATGGCTAGGCTATCTACAGAGGAGCTGATTTCTTGTAGCATATCAGACAATAACATATTCACAAGCTGGATGTGGGCAAGGTCAAGTTGTACTACTGAAAGCATGGAGTTAACCGTCTGGAGCGTTTTGTTCAAAGCGACACTGTGAGCGTTGAGCACTACGACGGTGCCACGTAGGGTTTGCCCAATGGTTTGCAGGTGCTGCTGCTGTTTGTCTAATTGGGTTTTAATGTTCGGAATTTCAGCTTGTAATTCCCCTACTTGACGTTTGACAGTGGCTATATTGACGGCATTGACGGCGGACGTTCCGAGACTCAGTAGTGATCCCACAGTTGCAGCTGCCATTAACAATCCGCCTATGAAGCGTTTAGGTCGTTTATTAAAACCATTTAGTTCTGATTGCGTTACGGTAAACTTTTGTAACTGGCGGAGCATGTGAGTTACGTCGGCTTCAGCATGGCTGATAGCTTCCTCAGTCCATCTAACTCCATTCCGGCCAGTCTGCAGCGTGGTTATCGGTAGGTTTTTGCTACACGCTTCGGCGGGATTCAACCGTACAAATACTCTCTGGGTATGGAGGTGGCAATTAGTGATTAGCAGTCCCGGCTGGTCTTTCAGTATTATTCCTGAGTCAGGACCTGGTTCAATCACTTCAGGGAGCACAGCGGTTCCTAGGGAGCCGACGATCAGGAGAATGAGCAGCGGGGCCATCCTACCGGAAGAGATGCTCATGGTTAGATTTAGGGTATTTACGGCGAGTCGTTTAGATAAATTATAAGAAATTTTCACGATACCCCCCTTTTTGATAAAAATTTCCTAGGGTAAGCACTCTACAATAATTGACGATGAGGGACTAGGGTCTTGCACCCTGAGTGTCCTCAGTCTGGTTAGAAGCTCGTTGCCTGCTAAAGAGTGAGAGAAAAAGGGAAAAGGGATAGGAGAACTAAGGTGTGAGTAGAAGGTTATAGTTGTTTGTTAACTAACACCCTTCCTGCCTTTGGTTCTGTCGTTTATGATCTAACACAAGCGTTAGTATCCCCTACAAGTCCCATGGGGGTTGTGTGTGGTCGGATTTGGTTGCGGTGGACCCATTTGAATTCGGTACTGCCCCGAGCTTTGTTTCTTTTGATCCTGTAAACAACGGGGGACAGTTTGTCCGTTATCTTATAGGGACCGGACCATCGGGGTAGGAATTTGCGGGCCAAATTCCCCCCTGTTTTTCGCGACCTTCCAACAGGTTGGACAAAGATGTAGTACCATACTTTGTCCCCTATTTGGAGTTCATCGTGGGATGCTTTGTGATCGTAGTACGCTTTGCGACCTTCTGCACTTTTTTCCAGTTTCTGCTGGGCAAAGGCAAAGGTGGCTTTGAGGTGTTTCTGCAGATCCTCCATATACTGATGAGTGGTGTAGGCTACGGCTATGCTAGCTTCACCTGGCTGATATAACAGATGTAGTGGCAGAGTCATTTGTCTCCCTGTCATCAACTCAAAGGGTGAGACCCCGACCGCGTCGTGTGGGGTCGCCCGTATGGCCATCAGTACGAGGGGGAGTTTGACATCCCAGTCTCGTTGGTTTGCTGCTACGTACTTTTTCAGTATGCTAACAACAGTTCGGTTGGCTCGCTCTACCTGACCTGAGCTTTGAGGATGGTAGCTAATGTGAAGGCTGGCTTTTACTCCTAAGAGTTGCCAGAGCTGCTGCATGACCTCAGCTGTGAAATGTGTCCCTCTGTCAGAGTCGACACGGCTGGGTAGGCCAAACCGTGAGAAGACATGGTTCATCAGTAAGTATGCAGTGGTTAGTGCTGTGTCATTCGGTGCGGGGAGGCATTCTACCCATTTAGTGAATGCACACGTGACTGTGAGGAAGTACTTGTTACCTCTTACTGTTCGAGTGAGTGGTCCAACCCAGTCTATCTGGAGGTTTGACCAAGGGAAGGATACTCCTTTCTTTTGCAGAGGAGCTCTATGAAGAGGATTCGAGGGTTGAAATTGGCAACATACCAGACAGCCTTTAATGTAGTCAGCCACATCTTTTACCATGTGGGGCCAATATGCCACCTGCCTGAGCGCATGGTGTGTTGCTTTGACCCCTTTGTGTCCCGCAGATGGGGAGTCATGGGCGTGCATCAGCATCACCCCCCCTGTGGCACTGAGGAACCACGAACGTAGGTGAAGTGTGCGAGTCAGTGGCATGAACTAGCAAGCCTTTGACGACTTGGAGGGACGCTCTGGCGCCGTATAGGTCTTTAAGGCCTGGTATGGTGTCAAGATCTTGTGCTGTAATGGGATTAGTAGATGGGTCAGAGACATGGCTAAGCATTTTCGAAATGGATGGGTCTCGAGCTTGGAGAGTAACTAAGTCAGCGTCCGAAAAAGCGGGGTTAATAGAGACAATGGTAGTTTTGGCATTGTCAGGCGACGCCTTTGTTACAGTTCGAGACCGTGTGACAGCTAGGACTTTGATGTCGGGTGGGTTTGGAAAAAGGGAGGGATCGAATGTCCACAATGTGCCTTCGCGGGCCCCTTGCTTGGCTAAGCTATCTGCTTGATCATTGAATTCTTTGTCATTTCCCGGGACTCGGGAGTGACCTTTCACTTTCTTCCAGTAGATCTGCAGGTCATGCGTGTCTACCAAGTGTTCGCATGCCGCGAAAAGCTCTTTGTGTTTAACTGGCTTTTTGTTTGACGTGGTGTAGTTGTTGGTTTTCCACAGTCTCAAGTGGCATGTGAAGCTTAGGCGTGCGTAGTTGGAGTCTGTGCAGATCACCAACGTTTTTACGCTTTTCTGGACCGCAGACTGGATTGTGATGAGAATTCCTGCTATTTCAGCGTATTGGGAGGACTGAGCACCCAATTTGAAACTTAGGGGTTCGTGAGGCCATCCGTTTATTCCGATAATACCCACCCCTGCCATCAGGGTGTGTTCTCGGCGGAACGAACAACCATCTACATATGCAGTGACAAGGTCTTTGCATGTGTTAGGATCAAAATAGTGGTGGTTAGCCACGGTAGGTAAGAGGGTTTCTAGAGTTTGTGGCACTTGGGAAGGCATGTCTCCTTCGCATCGCCTGCAGGAAGCAAGGCCTGTGCCTAGGGGGCTCTTGTAGTTTTGCGCGTAACGCACCTCTAAGTCAAAGCTTTGGAGAGCCATTAGCCATGATGCTACTCGAGCGTTAGTTACTACACCCTCTCGAATTCGTTGGCTGTTTAGGAAAGTGACTGGTTGATGATGAGTTTCAACAATCACCTTCTGACCACCTAGGTAGTTGGAGAAATGTTTGACTGCCCACACTGTTGCTAGTAGTGCTTTTTCGCAGTCACTGTATTTGTTTTCGGCAGCCAGCATAGTTTTACTAGCGTAGGCTATGACACGTTTGTCTCTGTCGTGTAATTGGTACAGACCGGAGCTGAGACAGTGGTCCGAGAACCCTACTTCTAGGTAGAATTCTTTGCTACTGTCAGGATAGGCAAGGCATGGAGCCGTGCACAGTTTCGATTTTAGTGCCTGCATGGCGTGTTCCTGGGCTTCGCCCCAGGTGAACGGAGTGTCCTTTTTCAGGAGGTCATAAAGTGGACGAGCTAGGTCCGCATAGTTCTCTATGAATTGTCGTGAGTAGTTGCATACTCCTAAGAAACTGCGGAGTTCCTTAAGATTGGTGGGTGCTGCGAGGTTTGTTACCCCTTGCACTCGACTCACTTGTGGTTCAACACCATCAGTGCTTACGAGCAGACCGACGTAATTCACTTTTGTTCTGCACCACTGACATTTGGAGAGTGATATTTTCGCACCTGCTGTTGTAAGCTGGTCAAGAACATGATCAATCTCGTCAAGGTGTGCCTGTAGGGAGTGGTTACGCATGAGTATGTCGTCCACATATATGAGGGTGCCTCGCTCGCGGGCATCGGGGCATGCTTTGTTTAAGAAAATATTAAACTCCGCGGGTGAGTTGGCATATCCAAAAGGGCACCGAGTGAATGTGTACTGTCGGTTTGCGAAAGTGAAAGCGAGCTTGTGTTGGTCTTCTGCTTGCACCGGGATGGTCCAGAAGCCAGAGGCTACATCGATGGTGGAAAAGTATTTAGCGTTTCGGACCGAGGGAAGTTCTTGCTCCAATTGTGTCATCGGCCATCGAGACAAGGGAACTTGTTGATTTAGTTTCCGATAGTCGATGGTTAAGCGCCATTTACCATTTGGTTTTATGACGGGCCATAATGGTGCCGAGTACGTGCTGTTACAGGGTCGAATTATGCCCTTTTCCAGCAAGTCATCAATGATTTCTTGTACCGGTTCATAGGATGCCAACGGAATTTTGTATTGGCGGACAAACGTGGGTGGTGCTCCTGGACGAGTGGGAATACGTACTGAATGAATGTCAGTGAGACCACAGTCCGTTGAATCTTTGGAAAAAGATTTTTGATATTTAAGGAGCACTTCACAGAGTTTCTCACGTTCTTCTTTGCTTTGGAGGGCGTCGGCCTCCTTTAGAACTTGTTCGACTTGGATACGAAATTCGGAGTCAGATAGTTCTTTTGAAGTACGTGGATTTGAAGTGTTTTCTCCCGCTTCGGGAAGAAGAGATGGTTCCCGATGAATCTATGGAAAGAACCGTGATCGTCATTTGATTGTCGTCAGCGAGATCTATCCTGCAAATGGCATCGTTACTCATGTCCAGAGCTGAGAAGAGAGCAACAGCTCGTGTCGGATGAGTGTAGAACACCTTTGATTCTGCATGATCAAGAAGCAGGGATTCAGGCATTGGTCCTATGATCGGAATTCGCAACTCGAAGTCATGGAATTTCGTACTGACTAACCAACCCAGAGGAGATGAGTGAGGGATCGTCAAGGGTTGAGTGGTTTCGTTCCGTACGAATAGATAGGTGGATCTTGCTCGCGTCTCCACCAAAGGTGTGGCTTCGAGGGTGAGGCCTAGTTCGAAGAACTGAGGTGACGGTTGGAAAAGTGCATGCGCGTGGCTTAAGTGTTGGCCAGGTCGCATGACTAAGCGGATGGGTACATTTGCTGCGTTCGCAGGTACCACAAGTGAACCTTGGTTAGTGACCTGACATACCTCGGGAATAGTTTGTCCTGAGCCTAGGTTGCTGAGATCGGAGGACCAGGTTTCCGTTGAAACATCAGTCAAAGACCACAGTACACTATTGAGGGTGTCTACGTGGACGTCGAGGCGCACCAAGAAGTCACTACCAATGTAAACGCCGTGCGGCAAGTTAGGGACGACTAAGAAATAATGGGTGATTACCCTTTTGTTCCACTGGACGGTTAAAGCGCAAATTCCATCAGTGGGTGACATTGCTTTTGATGTCAGGTTAAGAGGAAAGCGACAAGGACTGCTCACCAAAGGAATATTTGGTTGAGTGAGGCGCAGAGTGTTAAAGAGGGTTTGGCTTATGGCGGACTGGTCGGTCCATAGAGCCAGAACTGCATTGTCTACATGATAGTCCTGCATTGTGAGACCATTCACGATGGGAAGGCCTGGAGCGTCTGTTGTGGACGGCTGTGTGAAAGTGCATAGGAATGTGTTCCGTTGTTCTAACATGGCACTAGGGGGCCAGGGAGAGACTGCTGTCTCTGGTGTGGCCGCCATGGGCTCAGTTTCCTCTTCCTCGAAGTGAGGGATCTGACTTGGTGGATCTCCTATTGATTCAGGCCGGATTTCGAGGCGGCAACACTGAGCTTCCCGGTGGTGTGGGGTGCAGATGGGTAAAGGCTCACGCACTTGTGCCCAGATCTTTGACCTTTTGAAGTCAATCAGTGGTTCGAAGCGATTAAGGAGATCTTTGCCGATGAGGAAGGGAATTGTTTCGAGAGGAGACACATGGACTGGATGCACTAAAGTCATTGGTCCAATGGCTAAGTGTATTAGTGCCATAGATTGGATAGTGAGGCCTGCATGTGAATACGGCTGAATTTTAAGAGAACAGTTTTGGAGCTGTATCTCGCGATTTTCACGCCGCGCAATGGCTCGAACCTGGTGGAACAAGGCGGAAGACATGAGCGTGACATCTGATGCAGTGTCCAACAGGGCCTCATGTACTAGCCTTCTCTCCACAATGGTGGACAAGTAGAATTTGCGTGCAACCCCTTTTTCCGTTAGGTGTCCCATGAATTGTCGGACGGGTGTGTCGCCTTCAATGACTGAAGGGTCATTTGGCGTTAAACCTTCTTTACCGTCTAACTGAACAACTAAAACAGCACTGGAGGGTGGTTGCGAGTCACCCCCCTGTATCATTGGGTTTTCAGTGTTTGTTTGGGTCACGAGGAGATTGCACGGTGCGCTAGAAGACGGAGCTTCGCTTGTCACTTCTCCTACATAACTTTCTAACATTTCTGGGGTGTTAGAGGATGGCTTTGGGTTAGACCGCAAAGAGGTGATAGAAAGAACGTCAGGTTTTTTCTTTTTCTCTTTGCAAATCATTACAAGCATTCGGCGGATGTCCTCTAACTCCTTAGAGCTGAGTTCCTTGTCTTTAAGCTTGTCTTTAGCGTGATTTTCTTTATTTTGATACCAGTATTTCTCTTTCTTTTCTCTATAGGAATCAGAAAGCTGGTTCGGAGCTGTTCGCTCATATCCCTTATGGGGATGTGATGGTTTTCCACGGCCCGCACCGCGGTTTTCTACAGGGTAATAGTTACGACCATACCCAGCCCTGTCCCGAGGGTTCCAGAAATCTTTGTCGTGATTTCTGTCTGGCCTGCGAGGAGGGTAGCGCTTGTATTGGTGTGAGGGCGGATGAGGTTTCGGGCCCTCACTGGTCCACGGAGTGGAGGAAGGGTCCAGGGCGGATCTTTGTGGATCGGCCTGGGTGGCACCTTCTAACTCTAAATGTGGGGAGTTGGAGTCGACATTGAGGACTTGGGGGGTTTCGGACCGCCTGTTGGGAATTTGTTGGGATTTTAGGAAACCTCTGAGTGCTAAATCGCGCAGCTGTCTGCTAGACAGGGTGCGAGGGCAAGCTGAGACTCCCAACTGATGACTGGTGTGGGGATGGAGGTTTTGGATAAATAGTGATTTGAAATTTAACTCTTCCTCCATTCCGGAGTCATTTCTAGGTCCGAAGTACGCCTGTCTGAGTCGGTTATAATATTGCTGAGGGGATTCCTGGCGTTGCTGTTTTATGTTCAAAGCAGCGGCCAGTCCGGTCTGTGACAGGTGATTGGAGAATTCTTCCTCCAATGCTTGGCACAGCACATCATATCGCGCTTTTACATAGTCTGGCTGACGTTCAATGAAATTGCTGACGTCTCGGTTGGAGGTCAGTTTAATCACATATAGTCTGTCATCTATGGTGATCCCGGGGAACCTTTGGAGGTAGAAGTCAATATCTTTTAGGTACGAAAAGATATCATTAGAACCGTCAGGTTTGGGATCAAAGCGGGTTATATTACGCGCGATTTTATCTAGGTCCTTGTATGAGGGACCATGAGAGGGTAAAGGTTGAGGGGACCAGACACTGGGTTGCAGTGCTCTGGGTCTAGCAGGGCGTTGTAAGGGACGACTGACAGGAGACACAAGGGAAGGGGAAATACCCGTTGATACCAGAGGAGGTGCTGCAGCAGCTCTAAAGGTTACGGTCCCTGAGTCTGGTTCCTGATCCTCACTATCTTCCTGCTGGCCTTGTCTTTCTGTAGCGGCACTAGGTGGCACATCAGGTGTGACCTGGGGCAGTGTGTTCCCTTCAGCTATTTCACTTTGAAGTCGACTTAACTCTGCCTCTACCTTTGCCTGCTGTCGCCGTGATACGTCAAGCTCACGTTCGCTGGCTCTAAGCTGTACTACAGCGAGGAGGGCTATCTGACCTAATGCCTCAGTTAGGGGCTTGCCCTTGAGGATGTCGGTTAAGTGGTTCTCTACCCACTTAGCCACCATGTGGTCACGATGGGCCTGTGAGGTTTTCTGCACAGTTTCTGCGAGTCCCGGCATCACATCACTGGTGATGCTGGTCAGAACAGAGAATGCCTCATCCCACAAACCTTCTATATATACTTCCGAGGAAAAAGTCCCTTCTGCCATGTTAGCTGTGTTTTAACCGCGAGGTGTAACTTACTTCTATTTAGTTAGGATTAATTCCGCTAATCCCTTTTCTTAACTAAATCTGAACTAAATTCACCTGTATCGAGTGCTCTAAGAGTAACTGCTAGTATGTATGGTGTTAGAGTTCACTTGTGAATCTCTAAGGGAAGTCTGTTAGTAGGAGAGGGTGGAGTGAAAGTTGCTATGCGCGAGTGAATAAAAGAAGAGAGAGAGAAAAAAAAATTTTCAATAATTAAAATTATTAAAAATTTTGAATTAAAGGATTGTCGAAAAATTTGGATGAAGGAATTTTAATATTAAGTGAGGTTTATTATTAGATATAATTTCCAATTAAGGAATTATGAAAGTAAAAGAATTTTCCAAATTAAAGAATTATTAAGAACAGCAAGATTAAAAGACTCTCTCTTTTAACTGCGTTTGTGATCTGGTATCAAGTTAAAGTGTCAATCTCTAATTACTGCACACTGTCTGCTGTAGTTGTATCAACTTATTATGCTTCCAAGCCTTTACTTGTAATTATTCAGATGTGCAGAGTTTAGAGACAGCCACTAGAGCTGTGATACCAGGTCTTATCAGTGTGAACTGGTCGACAATTTCAATTGCGATAGCAAGTTTTCTCCACCAGAGGGTACTGAAGGTAAGTCTGAATGGCAACAGCGAGCTTCAGTATTTAAGTTGAACTTAAATTGTAATACCAGACTAGGACACCAGAGGGCGACAAGCAAGTTACAATGCAATAGCAGCAATGGACACCAGTCGGCGCTGGTGGGAATCCCAATCGACACAGTACGGGCAGACACAATATAACACAAGTGGGAATTTCCACTGTAGCGGGAAGTTTCAACACTAGAGGGCGTTATCAGATTAAAATCTAAAATGGGATAAAGATTTTAAACGCTCAGATACTCTATCAAAAATAAAAATAACAATTTAAAAGGGGAACAGAGATTTTACACTAAGGTATTTTAAAAGAATTTCATCTGTAATGACAACTTTTAAACACCAGAGGGCTGCTAAACACTTATGTTGTCTCGGCGGACAACCTCCCAACCACTAGAGGGTGTACGGGAATCAAACGTCAAGGGTAGCACCACTTGACCACAAGGAGGAGCACGGGAGGACACGCTTCAATAGACGCTAGTTTTGAAGTATTTTTCCCTGCAATTACGCACTTATACCACAAGAGGGAATTTGTCTTCCTCTGTTTTGGGGGCGTTTTGAATTTCCCTCCTTAGTTTCAGCTCCGCCCCTTCAAAGGGGTTCGCTCCTTTCTGAATACGAGTTCAGTTTAACAGGAACAGCTGACAAGAGCAGACCGCTCTTCATACAAGCCGTCTTTTCGGCTGTTTAATAACCTCCCAATCGCCTAGCGCGCGATCTCGTTATTAACGCTGGTAGCGACCCAGTTTAAAACGAACGGGGGTATTCGGTTCGGTGGTCTCTCGCCGGGATTCGCGGCCAAGGGGTCGAACCGAAGGCAAAGTCTTAAAAGCGGAGTTTCGCGCTATTTAGACGTGCCCAAGGCCTCAATTTAATGCATGCAAATTGGCGCAGAGCCGCGCTCTTTCAAAAACAACCAAGCTTATTTTCTAACCGGTATATATCACAGAACAGTTTTTCAGCAGTAACAAACACAACACGAAATTACCCACATCAAGCTTTGAATCTCAATCGTTATTCAGTAACACAACAGCGTAAAGTATTTCATAAACCCAAGCTGATATTGTTTCAGTGTTTAGTTTGTTCATTAAAAAGCCTTTTTCCGGCCTCGCGTGGGCGCCAAAAATTTATAATGTTCTGTATATGTAGCGTAGTAAGGTACACCACAAATACATATACATATAATTTTATAATTTGTTTTATAGCCTTGACTTTATTCAAACTCCTTCAACCTCTGATATTTGACTTAATGAAATTAATTAAGATTTATAATTAGTTTAAGCAATTAGAACATTAATAATTAGTTTGAGAATGAATAATAATCATGCTAAATGAGTTCTTCCGGATTTTCAGAAATTCTAATGAACAAATTGCAAACACTGTGATTTCAAATAATGAGAGTTTTATTAATAAAGAGAAGTATTTAATTAACATAACACAACCTTGTAATCTCACGGTGTCCGGCAGGGGGGAACTGATTCAAGCTTAAAGGTGAGCTAGGCACTACTGTCTTGTGATTAAATTGTTGCTAACTAAGGTTAATAAATGGTAAATTATAAAGAGGGTTTGTTTAGACATCAGCTACTGAAAAGGTGTTAAATACGCTAGCTTACTCGTTCGCCGTTTCACCGAGCCGTCGCGTCCTGCTGTTTAATCTCCGTGTCCCGGGGTGTTCTCGTCGTTCCCACGTGGTGAGAAGCAGGCCCGCTTATGGAGGATCTCTTTACAGTCGATTTGAAGACCCTCGATTCCGAGCTGAGCTGCGTCGATCGAGATTTCCCTTCTTCGGTTTTTCACAGGCGTGGCTGGTTTTCCACCGTAGTGGAAAGGCTTTTTCAGAGTATTAGCTAGTCTCGTTGTTCCGCTTTCCAGGATTGATGTCTTCAGGAATCAGCTTATAACATTAATATATCTGTTATCGATTACTCAAACGGTTGATACCTTACTTTGGCCGCAAATAAGTTTCACCCGCTTTGATCACTCGTGAGATCACACTTCGATAGGTAATAAACATAAACAAGATTAAAAGAAAAGAAAGATATTCAAATTATTCGACGTATTAGTAAAACTTCATACTCTTAGCTAATTTCGAGACGTCTCTCGTAAGCTTTTCTGAAGTCTGAGAGGTTTTTCTTTGTTTGTTGTCGGCGTCCTCTCTTTTTCAGTGGTCCGTTACTTCTGTAGAGTCCTCGCGACTCTTCAAAACTTCGAACTGGATGTGAGCAGTCGAGCTGCTATTTTCAAGGCTGGCGCGGTCACGCCCTAATGGGAGGCGTCCTCTTTCTGATTGGGCGCGAGTTCAGTCTCACGTGACTCTCGCTAGGGGGAGAGAGTCGAAGGGAGTTTGAATCATTGATTCTCACATAAAGAATATGAATTTCTCATATCAAAATTCTTATACCCGCTATCAACATATAACAATGAGTACATTGGACTATTAACATCAGACAGTTACATAAGGTTTCATCTTTACGTCCCATTTATGATGCTATGCTGGGAAAGTATATTAGTTCGTTTAATCCTATTCAGAAGTAGGATTTCTCTTCATGATAGAAAACAGTCCACAATATACACATTTCATTAGGAGGTAGACATTCATCTGAGGGTACAGAAAGTGACATCAATACATAGGTTTAATACACAAATAATCAGAGTTTGATTATTTTCCGCTATTGTTTTCCAGCGATTCCGAGCGAGGCGTAGTTTCGCCAGTGTCCATATGGTGTCGCTGCTGATCCGCGCTTCGGCTGGTGATTCACGGGAGTTCACTCGAGGTCACTTTGGTTTGAACATCTGTTGATCCCCGTGAAAGATAAGGGACATTGAGGCACCACTTTGTCATAGGCGGCCGTAAAAGCTCTCTTCTTTGTTTGAGGTTCCTGTCTCTTTAAAAGCATCATAAAAGTTAGTTATCTCGACAGTTCCTGTTAGTTAAAAGAGAGACGGGGTTGTTGGGGCCATGTGTTGAGAGTGTCCTTTGATGTTTTCAGCTCATGTGTGTGCGTGTGTGTGGGGCTTTGACCCCCGCGGGCACAGACAGTCCTCTGGAATGTGACTTGGTCGCAGAGGAAAGGTCCTATTCAGACTGGAAAAGTTTTAATCCAAAACTTTTCATTTCTTCATTTCGATCTGGTATTCATATTTGGTCCATACTCCACTACAAAATTAACATCTGGAAAATTCTTGTAAACTTAGCTTCTAGGTCCTTGGCAGCCATCCTCCCAATCTAAACTAATTTTAATCCTGGTCTAAATGTGTTCTTTTTTTTATAATATTTTAAAAAGCATACAGAACAGTCAGCCAACTAGTTGGATATAATTATGGTAGTGCTCTAAGCAATATAAAAATGGATCAGTGTGTAGTGAAGGATGGATTCAGATCAAGAGATGAAAACGCTAGGATACAAACTTTGACTTTCTTCCATCAAGACCTTACCTTCCACAGAATGTGTGTGCTAGCAGCCACGCACACACCTAGCATGGAATGTTATAAAACCCCCTTCTTCAGTGACCCTGAGAGGCTTAGAGACGGATCCAGACCACACTAAGTGGTACCCCCAATTTTATGACTCCATTAAGCCTAAAAGATCAATCAGAGCCTTGGAGACCTGGATTAAAGAACTCACCCAAGAACCCCGGAACCCCAGCGTTTTATTACCCTCCAGCGTCGGACTGTCGAACTCTTATCTTATCACAAAATTGGCAGATGGCCCCAGGACAGCCTAATGATAACCTCTCAACCCAAGTTCAAACCAGACAAACAGCATGGACCAACAGTGCTCCCAAGTGGACGTTTGCGAAATCATATGCCACCCTAATCATTTTTCTCTCTCCCTCTAACAGAGAATTATCTCGGACGCATATGTTTCTGCTGAATCTAAGCATGTATTATGCAATGTGTCATTAATGTTACACTCTGTTATTCTCAGGTGACTGTCCAATTGAGTGACGTGAATTAAGGTTTTAATCACGAAGAAAGATTCCTATCAAGTTAAAAGAATGGTAATTAATCTCTAGTAACTAGAATAGTTGATGTAATTGCATCAGTATACTCATTATATTATATTCAAGTATATACAAAGTATTAATTCTAGGATGTTCTATTTTCGCCAAACCATTATTTCTCTGGAACTTGAAACAGTCACGTGGACTCCCCAAACATAGGAACCAATCAGAGAACGGTGACCTCCCAAGTGGTCGTGACCGCGCCACCTATGAAAAAGGAGTCCCTCAGTTCTGCTCTCTCTGCTTTTTGATTCTCAACTCTGCTTTTTTATTCTCAGCTTTTTCTACACACTGCGCTCTGCTTTTCTACGCTCTTCCCTTTCTGAAGCTGGCAGAGCCGACATACCAGAAGACTCTTAAAAGACCGATCTTCATGCGAACAAGTGACGCCTTGTGTCAGTTAGCATTGCAATACAGAAGTTAAAAACAGTGAAAAGGTCAATTAGCTCTGTCAGTAACTTTCAACTTATCTTTTATTTTGTGTTCATTGTTTTTGTAGCCTAATCAAAGTTAATTTTATGACTGATCAAAGCAGGTGAAACTTATTTTGGCCAGAATGAGATACCACCTCTGAGATTAGTTGATAGCTGATATGTTAGCGTTATACTTGACTTCTGAGGGCATTGCTTCTGAGGATTGGAGGACACAGCGCGCTTCCTTGCGACATGTTCCCTCACTCCGGGGACGATCCAGCCAGGCCAGCAGTACTCTGTGAAGGGAATCCCCTGACTGATATCACACCGTCTAAGGACTCCGAAAGTGGCTGACTCATCCTGGAGGGAATCTCCTCCCTAGCAAGCCTACCTTCAGCCGTGACACGGGGACAGGAAGCCAAGAACGGAGATTAAATCTGCTGGACCCATCGGCTTGGTTATAACAGCGACAAGAGTAAGCAAGCATAAATTCCTCATTTTCAGAAGCTGATGCCTAATTAAGTCTCTTGATAAATGTATACATTAATTAAAAATCATTTAGCAACACCTATTAGTCACAAGTCATATAGCCTAGCCAATTATTAAATTCGGAATAGTCTCCCCTGCGTTGATTCTGTTGAGATTTTGATGATTATGCTATGTTTATCAACTTATCATTCCCCTTAAAAAGTATTTCTATTATTTGAAATAATACGGTGTGTGGAGTCTGAAAATCCTGAAAACTCATGCCTAGCGTTGACAGTATTTCAATCTCTGATAAATTATTAATATTAACATCTAAATTCAGTAACAATAATAATAATTATTATAAGTGATAATCACCATTAAAAGTGTATGAATAGCCAATTTTTTATTTGAAGTGTAAGTAATATTTTATTATTTACTATTTAAAAGTACAGAGGTGTAGAGCAGAAACTATTACATCAATAATTGTTAATTAAGAGATTTTCAAAAATATAAAAAATGTCTGGAACAATTACAACACTTTTCAATTTTTCAAATGTGTTTCACTGCACGGATGGGTCAAATTCCTGTGTGTAAGCACAGTGGTCACGAGTATGGTTCTTCCTTCCTTCTAAGTATTTGTTACAGAATGAACAGTTGAAGAGTTCTCTTAAGCGTTCTGTACCAAGGTTTGATGTTATGTATGGCTGCACTATATGCTAATTTATATATATATATATATACACACACACACACACACACACGCACGCACGCACACACACACAGGGGTAGGCAATGAAACTGAAACACCTGTCATTTTACTGTGGGAGGTTTCATGGCTAAATTGGACCAGCTCAGTGGCCAATCTTCATTAATTGCACCAGTAAGACCATGTGCTTCCAATGGTTCAAACATTGTCTCCTGAAGGTGGTGCCATGTATCAGGATGACAATGCACCAATACACACAGCAAGACTGGTAAAAGATTGGTTTGATGAACATGAAAGTGGAGTTGAACATCTCCCATGGCCTGCACAGTCACCAGATCTAAATATTATTGAGACACTTCGGGGTGATTTGGAGGATGAGAGAATCCATATTTATGAAGCATAATGGGATAATTCATTTCAGGATATATTTTTTCCATTTTCTTTTTATAATTATGTACTGTGTAAAAACAATAACTTGTGTTGTGGTTTTATGTTTAATAAAATTATCACAATACAAGTTGTAGTTTTTAGCCAAATAAATTTCTTGAGGGAGAACACATACTCCTTCACATATGTAATTTGTTTTTTGTAATCTAATTTTGTGAATATGCATTCTGCAGGCGGCAGATGAAGCCCTCATTCAAGGATCCATTGAGGACACCACACTGGGAATATGTGTCTTCAAACAAAGAGATGGCAGTCGAGACATCAGCATTGTCCTTGAGGGTCAGGTGGTGTTGCAGGATTTGGATAACGTCGCATTAGCTACTGCCATGTTGTTTGCCCTAATGTTTGTCCTGAACCTAAGCTACCCTCATGAACTCAATTACACCTTCAAAGTACTTCAGAAGGTGGTCATGGAGCTGGAAGGCACAACACTCTCCAAGAATGCCCAAGCCCTTAAAAACAGACTTTTTCAGTGAGCTGTCATGATTTGGGGAGAATCACTGAATAGAGGGTAGTTTGGCCTCAGCAGTACCCCTTCCACCCTTTCCACTTCTTCAGTTTTGTATTTTTGTGACATTCATATCCCCTTCTTTCACTTGTTAAAGATTTTTATTTAACTGTGCATACTGTAATGGTACAAGGCAAACCAATGTAATTGTTTCAGAGCACACCTGACTTGCACACAGTAATGGACAATTTGTTAACAAATATCTAACTCTGCATCTTTTTGTTCAAGAGCCATTTCTGGAAGACATTTGCACTTAAGAACGGTTTGCACTACATAACTCTTAAGCATTGTGTAACATGCTCTGTTCAGGGTAGGCTTTTGTGTCATAAGGCATTTGTTTTTTTTGTTTGCAGTTGTTATGCAAAGCAGTTTATTATCCATTTTCCTTATAACATGTTTTTTCTTGCCATTATCAAGTGCTTCTCCATGCTTCATGTGTTTATGCACACCAAGGGTTTTTTTGGCTAATTATTGTCCCCCTTGGAAATGTTTTAGAAACACAAAGCCAAAATGTTTTCATATCCTTGCAGGAGTGTAGTTTAATAATTTAATTTAGTAAACAATCAAATTACATATATTGCTACCAAATACAGGCAGCATTTATACCAAATTCAGATATATTGTGATGAATAAAGGAATGTGTGTATTTATTATGACATTTGATTTATTTAAAAAAATGTAAATATTGTAGGTATTAGCTTAGGCAGGATCAAGTAGAGGGATGTGCAAAATATATTGCTCAAGTAAAAGAAATCGACTTACAAAAATAATTTAAACTTGTAAAATGGATACAGTGTATGCAAGTTTTAGACCTCAATAGTGTCAGATTCACCCAAGATTAGCTTGATATAACACCACAACTGGACTCTAGAAATGTTTACACTGTTTTATATTTAGTGACAATAATGTACCTGTACAGTAACTTTTTTTCTGAGAGTGTACAGCTATAAACACTTTTACTGCACCTGTCTGTCATTATTTTATTTTTTTGTCCACCACACGTCATTCACCAAATGCACATATTTGACACTAAAGCAAATGAATTAGTGGTTTCCAGGAAAAACACAGTGGAGGTCATAATGTCTATTGTCTGTTGGTAGAACTGAAAAATGGAAAGTGGTAGTGTTTCTGTAATGCCATCAACTGTTAGAATTCTGAGAGTTTTTATGCTGTGATTGATTATATGTTCCTTTGGATAGAAAATATCTGCCCGTGTTTTGAAAGAGTGACTCAGTATTGAGTCACATCCTGATCGGCTTCTTGTGCAATGATTTCTGTGAAAGTGAAAAACTGCACTGGCACCGCAAATTTCTGGCATGTCATTCAAACAACGGTACTGTCTGTAGGAGCGGATGCACAGGTGTAAGCTCAGACTGTGCTTGGTTTGGCATTATCACCGTTACTAGAGAATTTTTCTGTTCTAGTCATAAACGGTCTGTAAAATGTACACTCTGCAACACTATAATTATATGTGACAATGTAAGTTAGAGTTTAAATCATAAATAATAGTTCTTCTCATATAATTCTGGCTTATTCCAGTGATGGAGGTTTCTTATTTCTCACTACATTTAGCAACATTCTTATATTATTGTTTTGAGCCAAACATTGACAGTCCATTTTACATATAAACAGTGTTTATTATAGGTATTTAATGAAATATTTTTCATTGTTTTTTTCAAATTGTTTTTAAAAAACTTCAGTGAAGGGCGGCACGGTGGTGCAGCAGGTAGTGTCGCAGTCACACAGCTCCAGGGACCTGGAGGTTGTGGGTTTGATTTCTGCTCCGGGTGACTGTCTTGGTATGTTTTGCCTGTGTCCACGTGGGTTTCCTCCGGGTGCTCCGGTTTCCTCCCACAGTCCAAAAACACACATTGATAGGTGGATTGGCGACTCGTAAATGTGAGCAAGTGTGCGAGTGTGTGTTGCCCTGTGAAGGACTGACACCCCCTCCAGGGTGTATTCCTGCCTTGCGCACAATGATTCCAGATAGGCTCTGGACCCACAGGGACCCTGAACTGGATAAGGGTTATAGATAATGAATGAATGAAACTTCAGTGAAGAACCAGATAGATTTGAATGTTTGAATGTCACACGCAAGACAAGTCAATGAAAGAGCAAGCAGAAGACATCATATAATCAATTTAATTGCTTCGTGAACAGCTGACTTACAGGTGTGTAAAATAAATACACAATTTTCATCACAGCTATAATTTTCACTGACAAGCCTGTCAAACCATTGAGCAGCGCTGGGATATTCTCCATGCTTCTAGATTATACTTAGCTTCTCCTTCAAACATTACAGCACAGTGTATTGTGTCACAACTTTATCATGTCATCTTTAGCACTGCTGTGGAAAAATGTTAATTACTTTGAAGAGCTTGACCTTTTTATATAGCATTTTTACAACAGAAGCACTCTGAGACATTTCTGATTACGACACAGCCCTGGTTCAGAGAATGGACAGTGTCATTTAATGCACGAAGCTTGTGCATTAAATGACACTGTCCATTCTCTGAACCAGGGCTGTGTCGTAATCAGAAATGTCTCAGAGTGCTTCTGTTGTAAAAATGCTATATAAAAAGGGCCCAAAACCAAGAAGCAAAAATGCCTATTTAAAAAAAATTTTTACCACAGAGTATAAAAATGAAATTTCATTGCTTTATTTCTTTTTATTGTAACTGAATACTAGAAAAGTTAAGATGCTCTGAAAAAAGTAAATACAAACAGAATGCATTCATTCATTCATTTTCTGTAACTCTTATCCAGTTCATGGCAGCAGTGGTTCCAGAGCGCAAGGCAGGAACACAACATGAAGGGGTCACCAGTCCTTCACTGGCATTAATTTCAGTAATTTTCAGACCTCCAGATAGACCTACAGTAGTTATCTATTTTTACCTAATCTTTGTCACCTCTTTAGAGGTCATAGAACATGGTCCATTACTTATCTGTGGAGACTTCACTGAAGATCTGCCGTCAGACAGAATGTAGCCCATGATTAAATTTCTCCAGTTCAGAGGTTACACAACAGCTCACAGCAGCCACTACAGAGAAGAAAACACTTTTAGATTATGGGTGCATTTCCAGCAAAGGGCACTGTGGCAATTTACCTTCACCATAAGAAATAAATAATAATAATTATAACAATGGTCCAGCAGTGGAAGGCCTGCCACAGGCCCTAGCAAAATGGCCTGCACGCTTACAATGCTGTCAAATGGGCTTACCATCTGAATTCCACTGATCAGGGTCCCGGAATTCCCTCCTGCGTGCTACTCCAGGAGACACTGCTCAATGAGCGTTCTGTTGGGAGGAATTGACAGCGGAATTAGTCTCTTGTAGCTATGGGCTCTTGAATTTCATTTCACGCATTTGTCCATGCATTTCTTTCATTAATTCTCTCTTTAATTCCACCTTCCACTGGGCCTGTTGAAGCAGGGACTGAGACTGACTCTTGCATTACTGCACAGGATAGATCATACGTATTAGGCCCATATTCCAGCTCCAACAACAAGGCCTCTTGATGGAACTCAGTAAACGTGGCTGCAGGCGTTCGGCGTGCATAAGTCTGTAATGCTCGGCAAAAAAGGTCCATCTTCCAACCCTAGTCCAACCCAGCAACTGATCCTTTAGCTGAACTTCAGTAAGTGTCCCCACTGCGCTCAGCCCCCGCAACCTACAAAAGAGCTCTCGCAAACATAATACAAAATTTAAGTTTCTCCAGACCTCTGCTTGCTACTAAAAAACTGAGTTCTTAAAATTGGGAGGGGTTCCTCTGCAGCAAAAAGAGCATCTAGTTGTTGACATTTTTTTTTACTGCGGTATCTTTCACCTACTTCTAAAACATTGATTTTGCGCTTTGCTTCCCCAGCTAAAGCACTCATTAAAATCTATATATTTTTAGCTTCTGTTAAATCCTGTACTTCTAATAGCCCTTGAATTTGTTCCTTCCAATCCCCACATGTACTGACATCTTCACCACCCTAAATGTAGGTACCCAAGGGGCATCAGGAAACACTGGCATCATCATTCTATCAAAAAAAAAAAAAAAAAGAACACACAAAAACAAGATCTGAGTGCTGGGCTCTGTTTCAATCCCTGATCCTGCCGACTACGCCAAGAAAATGTTCTGGGGGAGGGAGGAGTAACAAGGTTGAAGGGCTTACTTGAAACCCTAAATTTGAAATAATATAATTTAAATCAAAATTTACAAATATGTATTAAAAAAAAAAAAAAACTACAAAACCCAAAGTGTCTAATGCACTCTCCCCAACGTAACCCCCTTCCAGCTTTACCCAAAAGCTTGTTCGGTCAGGGGAAAACAGAATTTGCCCAGCAACTAATAGACCAATCTAAATTCCAGTCATAAAATTACAAATTTCTCATTTGTGAATTTCAATCAATAAAACAATACAATAATAAAACTGTTCTTCCAATCGACACCAGTCCAGGGGAAGAAGAGCGAAGGAGGAAACAAAAAGAGGGAAACTCTGGTGGGCCCTGGGAGGTAGTCCCTTAAGTAGCAAGGTCCCAGTCTCACAAGCGCCCCTTGGTCACGTCCACTCCAGTACTCTAAAATACACAATAAAACAGCCGGCAGTAATCCAGAACTACTAAAATGAACTAAAATAAGTTGGAGGTTCCAAGCGAGAGGTTAAAACCTATTAACGGCTAGCGAACTAATCTTAGCAGCTGGAGACACTCAGGCCACAACAATTAAGGCTACAGTACTCACACCGTTCCGAGGCTGATCGTAAACAGCCTTTGACGTGGGCGTCCAAGCGCCCCCCGTCTCGTATCACCAGCGTCACCAGCTCCTCTCACCTCGGTCTGGTAGCTACTTCGTTGGCCCTCTCAGGATCACTCGCGACGGCTCGATTTCCAACTCTCTCCGCCGCGACGCCAAGTCAAGGTCCTTTACTCAATTACCTATATCCACGCACTAGTCGTCACGCCGTGACCGCCTGCCTTCCCTTGCTCCTCTTCTGCTCTCTTCTTTTTTGTCGGTCTCCTTCAGTTCCTTAAAAACAAAAAGTGTCCTCCTCCCAAAATTACGTCAGTTAATTTCCCCCAGCAATGATCGTCCTTATTGGTCCTGTCAGCAATTAGAGGTAGCAGCAGGTGGCAAGCAACATATACAGAGAAAAATAACAAATAAATAAATACACAACCCACCACAAATATGCACACATTGACAAAATAAAGCTCAATTTAAACACCACAAAAAAACACAAAATAATAAATTGCTTATCCCCAACATATAGAAGGAAGGAACACACCCTGGAGGTGGCACCAGTCCTTCACAGGGCGACACACACTCACACATTCACATCTACAGACACTCCTGAGTCACCAGTCCACCTACAAACATGAAACCGGAGCACCCAGAGAAATCCCACGCAAGCACAGGGAGAATAAATCACACTCCTCACAGACAGTCACCCGGAGGAAACCCACGCAGACACAGGGAGAACAAATCACACTCCTCACAGACAGTCACCCGGAGGAAACCCACGCAGACACAGGGAGAACAAATCACACTCCTCACAGACAGTCACCCGGAGGAAACCCACGCAGACACAGGGAGAACACACCACACTCCTCACAGACAGTCATCCGGAGGAAACCCACGCAGACACAGGGAGAACACACCACACTCCTCACAGACAGTCACCCGGAGGAAACCCACGCAGACACAGGGAGAACACACCACACTCCTCACAGACAGTCACCCGGAGGAAACCCACGCAGACACAGGGAGAACACACCACACTCCTCACAGACAGTCACCCGGAGGAAACCCACGCAGACACAGGGAGAACACACCACACTCCTCACAGACAGTCGCCCAGAGCGGGACTCGAACCACCAACCTCCAGGACCCTGGAACTGTGACAGAGACACTACCTGCTGATTAATATTGAAATTAATATATCCTAATGCATTCATTTTTTGGCCTCTGTCAGTCACAGGCCCTGTCAGTCACAGAATCATTCTGATTCTGCCTGAAATACAGTGCTAATGTCTGTGATCAGAGGATTTTCCAGATGCTTTAACGTGGTGCTGCTGAAGCCTCTACTTAAACAGAAAAGCTTGGTTCCTGCCATAATGTATCATTTAAGAACAACATCCTTTTTTCATTAACTTTTAGAAAAGATTGTTTTCAAAATTTAAATGTGTATCTAATGTCACACAAATTACCTGAGGAATTTGAGTCAGGGTTTTAACCTGAGCACAAATTCTGTCCGTTTTGATGTCAGTTGATCACAGCATACTGTTCACAGATGTTAAAATGTGAAGGGCTGATGAGACAATCTCAGGAGAGACAGACTGCGGAGGGAGTCTTGTTCTGCTTCAGAGACCTTTTTATAAAAAATGGTTCTGAGACACAGAAAAATATTTTTATAAGTGCAAATTTATATCTACAAGCTGATTAAAATTATTGATAAATATTTTGAGTCATTTTTAGTTATTTATTCCTTTCTTTCCTTTCAATGAGCTAAATGCTTTGTGAAGCAACAAGCAACATGATAGAACTTAAGAGTGAAATTTCACAAACTGAATCTTTTTCATTGTCATTCCAGTGGAACGGTTTGTTTAATTCTTTCACAACAAAGTAGTTGATGGAAAGATACTGAGACAGATACTGATGAGACAGATATAAGATAACAACTGGGAGGGACAAATTTCACAACTTCTCCGACTGTGACTTCAGGCAATGTATTAAGGTATAAAAGAACATCGGTGAAAGTTCAGTACTCTACACCTTGAAGAAGGTCTGAGTTTCCTTCATTTGTCCTCTTTTAAGAGTTCACACTTCTCAACATTTTTTGTACAATTTATTTTTAGAAGCGCATACAACATCATACTGCCTGTTTTATAGACAATGGCTGACTGCAAGGGTAAGTAAAATAATATGAATATTTCATTCATTGTCTGTAACCACTTATCCAGTTCTGGTTTGCGTGGGTCCAGGGCCTTCCTGAATTACTGGGCGCACAGGCACTGGGAACACACACTGGACAGAGGACCACACACTCACCCATCCACTCATACTCACAACTGTGGAGAGTTTCACACACTCACCCAGTCACTCACACACTCACACCTGTGGACAACCATATCCTAATGACCAAATTATTAATTAATTAATTAATTAATAATTAATGTATTAACAGGTTTATGTTTTGTGAAACTCACAGATCTTGTGCCCACTGTTTGGGGTCCTGAGTTCACTGAGGGGCTCCTGCCCTCATCTCAGCAGGTCTCTCTTCTCTATCACCTCTCGTATCTGTGTTTGGCTAAATTCCCCAAGCTGGAGAGGCTCCTCAGGATGCGATGTGTGGATACACAGATGCTCTTTGGATCTTCTGAGGCTGTCATGCTGAAGGTACCTTACACTTTTCAAATTCACTTGTGTGTCATTTCATACTGAGTCAGTTCCTACAGTAACACCAGTTCACATGGTGATAGGACATAAGATGAGAGATAAGAGCTAAGATTTTAGTCTAGGTAAACACTGGAGCAGCAGTTAAAAAAACATGCTTCAGTCTGGCCTCATGTATGATAACATGGTGCTATGAAAGCCAAGTAGCAATTTCTCAGCATCACTGACCACTGATCTGAGATTCTATTGCACCTCTGAGCTCTGGTTTATAAAGATAAGAAAACTGGTCCCTTATGCTGGCCCTCAGCCAATCAGTGTACCACAGGCTTATCAATGGCCACGCATAATCAAATTTGATGCTGTTTTTTGTAATGAATCTTGTTCACCCTCTGCAGTTTTTAAAATCATTAAAGTCATTTTTTTATTCAAACTGTCACCATTTCTGGATAAAATACACTTTCCCCTGCAGTTGTGCACTCATAGACAGCAAAAGAAAACAAAAAATGAAACGAGACCATTTAATTTTAATCTTCCCAATGAATGCAAAGATAAAACAACAATTTAATAACATCAAAATAAAATAAACGTTCAGGGAAATTCAAATGACCCTATTATAGGTTAAAAGTGTAGTAATAAGCAGCCAGTTAATTTGCAGTTCATGCCTTGAAATGTTTAATAAGGGCTTTAAAAGAGCGTTATAATATCCCAACTGAAGTTATGTAATTTGCTTTTGTTCGATTGAATTTATCATTTATCAAATTCAAATAAAATTTCTAAATTAATAAAATGCTTTTGTTGCACATATTTGTTTTGAACACTTCAGTTGAAGAATCACAAATAAATAACGATGTTATGTAGATAAGAAGATAAGATAACACTTTATTGATCCTGAAAGAAATTGTATTGTCACAGTACTAACAATAAATAACAATAAATAAAGCAGGGATATAGTAGTGGGTCACAGGTAATAAAGTGTGCTACGGTGCTATGAACTTTAATATATTAAAATTGAGGAGGGTCTAAATACATTTGAGTTCTGTATATGACACAAGAGCAGCCTTAGCATCATTACATTACAACACAGGTGAAAAATGGCTATAAAAATAAATGTACATGTCAAAAACAGCAGCATAGTTACTATTGCACTTGTGGTGTTCAGAATCAGTTGTCAGTAAAAGATAAAAAGCAGTGACAATGGGTACATCATGATAGTATAACTGACAGTATGGACTGGACGTGTAACAGTATGGTGTAGTTCAGCACAGATCAGACAGTAGGAGATCTGTAGTATCCCTGCAGTAAGGAGAGACTCATAGTAAAGCCTTATTGCTGTGGGAAGAAACAATCTCACACGCTGCTCCTTAGCACAAAGCAGCGGTATCAGTCTCCATTCAACGTGCTTCTACGTCCAATGTAGTGTGCATGGGGTATTAAGTATTGTCCCTAATGGCCAGCAGCTTGTTAAGTGTCAGTTTTTCTGCCACCACTTCTAGAGTGTCCAGTTTGACTCCAACAAGAGAGCCATATTTCTTGATTACTTTGTTCAGTTTGTTCAGTGCACTTTTGTTGATGCTGTTGCCCTAGGACACGACAGCACAGAATACAATGCTGGCAACAACGGACTGGTAGAATGTCCAAAGGAGTTTAGTGGACACTCCAAACTACCTCAGTTTTCTCAAAAAGTACAGTACTCTGTCCTTTCTTGAACACTGCACAGGTGATAATTCTCCAGTTCAGTCATGTTGTCCAAGTGCATGGCCAGGTCCTTGTAACTACCAGCCACCTCCACTTCCTCTCCATTGATGGAGACTGGTGATGAGGCAGGTCTGAGTTTCCTGAAGTCCACCACCATCTCCTTCAACTTACTGATGTGGAGCTGCAGATGGTTCAGCTGATAAAGTCTGACACCAGCTCCCTGTATTCAGCTTCCTGTCTGTTCCTGATACACCTCCCTGTATTCAGCTTCCTGTCTGTTCCTGATACACCCCACAATGGCAGTGTGATCTGAGAATTTCTGCAGGTGTAGGAGGTGTAGATGTCTAGAGGTGTAGATGTTGAACAGGATGGTGATAATACAGTCCTCTGGGTGCCCCCACCCTGCATTTGGCAGTGTCTGAAACACAACCCTGCAGCCGCACATACAGAGGGTGATTGTTCAGGTCCATCGTCCATGAGATGATGGATTCATCCACCTGCACCTGTCACAGTTTCTCTCCAAGTAACACAGGCTGTAGTGTGTTGAAAGCACTGGAGAAATCAAAGAACATGATCCTTACAGTGCTGCATGTTGTGTCCAGATGGGAGTACACCTTGTCCAGTAGGTAGATAAACGCATCATCCACTCCAATGCCATCCCGGTATGCAAAGTCAGATGTTCAGGTCAGATGAGGTGTAAATGATCTGTGTGGAGGAGGTATGGGCTGTGATGGTGGTGGCTGTTGTCTTCCTAAGGTGTTAAAAGGCGAGAACACTGGAGACTGTGTAGACAATGGGGCGGCCCACTGTTGTTGTTCTAGAGCTGCATGGACTGAAGCCAGTGATGTCATTCAGACCTGTCCACACATGACATGCATTGTTCTGCTCCAATTTGGTCTCCAGTTTAGCCCTTATTGTGAGTTCTGCTTGCACCCTCTTCAGCTCGTTCTTGTTCCCTGACCTGAAGAATTTTTAGGCTGCTTGTGACACATGGTTTGTTGTTGGGGAAGCATCAGATGGTCTTTGAAGGTACAACAGAGTCCACACAGAAGTTAACATAATCGGTGGCACATGTTGTAATCTCATCAATGTCTCGATGACGTGGTTAACAGAGAACATCCTACTGCGTGACCTCAAAACATGCCTGCAGTGATTCCACTGCCTCAGGTGACCACTTCCTCACTGTCTGTATTTGGACCAAGGGCTTGAACTGTGTAGTGAGGAATACAAGGTTGTGGTCATATCGGCCCAGTGCAAGGAGAGCTGTGGAGATGTATGCTCCTTTAATATTAGCATACAACAAGTCCAGGGTCCTGTTGTCCTGCATTTCACAGACTGGCTTGATGTGGGCAGACATGATGAGAGAGAAACAGGTTTAAAGAATCTAGACACTGACAAATTCTCATATTCTTCTTTCTACTGCAGTGTGTGGGCACCAGCAACAACTTGGTCACCTCTCTGTTTCCCATTCTGATTAATGCCATTGAATGTAATAAGCCAACACTGGCTGTAAAGTACCTAGAGAAAGCAAAAACCTGGATCACTGAAATTATTCAAGACGTGGACAGGATGGTGCAAAGGTAATTAAACTTTTTTTTTAACATTGTCATAGTGAGCACTGGACTCTATGTTTTAACTCACCTTTATTTAATTAGACTTTGTTTTAGTTTCTAATTTTACTGTGATTTTATTTTCTTTAAAACGTAAACCAACAAAATGACTGAAATAAAATTCCTTAAAGTATTATGCCAGAGTTTGGATGTGACAAAATCCATCATCCTTGACCTCAGTGAGCAGTCATTCAAGCAAATTTCCTAGAGCCCCCCATTTAGACTACATTTCTACTTAAAATGTGTCACTCTCCAGTCAGTGGTGTGTGCTGGTGAAAAGAGGCCCTATGTGAATCTCTAATGGATTGGCATAAGATATTTTACGTCTTATATTGAATATGATTTTAATATGAAACATTTAGGTACGAAGCACTCAACAAAGACGTAGCTATGACAACAAGTGACATCAACACAGAAAAGAAAGAGACAGAAGCTGCACTGAAGAACCTCGCCCAGGAACAGAAGGCAATGATGGATGCCATAAAGGGACTTGAAGGCAATATGAGAAGCTCCACCACCAAGATTAATGAAATCCAGAGAGAAATTGATGCCAAAAACTCAGAGCTTCAGAATGCAGTGAGAGACTTGGCATGCAAAACTCAAAAGCTTAGCATGATAGCTGCATGTGTGCCCTTCATTGGTGCTATCATTAAAGCCGCGGAAGAGTCCAAATTTGTTCCTCAAGCTACTGCCAATATCAAGAGACTTGAAGCAGATGTGAATAGACTGAATGATTCAAAGAATGCAGAAAAACAGAGGGAGTGGACCCTTCAGATTCAGCTGATTGACAAGCGGATGCAGCTATCCAAACTACAGATTGAACTGGGTGAGTATGAATATTATTATTATTATTAGTGCTTTGGCACATAATAATAAGGTAATAAGGTAATTTCAAAATCTAATCTATTGAGCTGTCCATCAGCACGGAGCATAGTCTTGGTAGACTGAAGTAAACAGCACCTCCAAAACAGCACATACAATTTCAAAAATATGTGTCATGAGCTGCACTTTCTTTAATCAACAATATTGCAAACAGGTTTGAGACTGGTTTGGTGTCACTGTGGTGGCCAGGGGGAGCCTTGTTTATTCAATTGTACAATTTCGGCATTTTACCAGTTAAATCAAAAAACATTTCCTCATTTTAAGAAGTGGGCCAGTGGGCAGCTGTCGCCTAATGGTTAGAGTAGAGGGCTTAGGTCTGAAAGGTTGTTGGTTTGATTCCCACGAGCAGCAGGAAAACTGTGGGAGTGAAGGAACAGCACTGTCCTCCTCAATCCACAGCTGATGGGCCCTTGAGACACCGAACCCACAACTGCTCCCCGCTCTGGGTGTGTTTTCACAGCCACTAATGTGGAAGACATATTTCATTGTACCATGACAAATGCACATTTATGTTTTACGTTTACATTAAAATCAGTGTTTGTGTCCGAAAAAAAACAGATAATTTTTCATATTAGATGTGATATGAATTAGTGAATACAACTGTACAATAAAATTTGACCGCGACGTTTACACACACTCACACTAGATTAGAGGCAGTGAACACACTCTTCTGGAGTGTGCAGGTAGCCAGCTTTGGTGCATGGGGAGCGTTTGGGGGTTAAGTGCGTTCCTCAAGAGTACTACACCTGTGGATGTTCCCACTGGTCACAGGGATCGAACAGGCAAACTCCCAGTACCAAGCTCATCCTCAACCTTTAAGCCACAACTGCCCCCATTTGGCAACAGCTGACCCCTTTGATCCTGGACATTGGAAATATTTTTCAAATTATATTCCACAATTCAGTATGAGTCTAATGAAAGTTCCCTGCACGCTGTTCTCAGTTGGAGACTCACTTACCCGCACTGGTCTCTTCTACTTGTTTGCTTAGTTTTAATTCCATCTCAGCCACCACAATCACCATGTAACAGCCACTCCATCGTTAAAATGTGGAATAGGAAAACTCTGGGTAACTATTGAGCACTGCAGAACTGTCAGTGAGTGTATGTCTATATTTTTCTTTCACCAGGTATCATCCCGGAGCCCACCCACCTTAGTGATGTCCAGATATACCTGAGTAAAATTCAGCAAATCCTCAATGATCTCAAAGTCTTCTGGGAGAAAGTGCTAGGTTTGCTTGGTCTCATCAAAGCAAAAACCTTTGTGGGTGAAGATCTCATTGATGAACCTGACCTTAAGAACGACTTTGTGATGTCTATACGGAAAGCCTCAGCGGTAAGTGATGATGGGCAGGAAGGTGGTTTTTGGTTTTTATCTCACACCAACGTGACTGTAAATATGAGGAACAGAATAATGTTCACAGTTTA
Source organism: Hoplias malabaricus (assembly GCF_029633855.1). Taxonomy (NCBI): domain Eukaryota; kingdom Metazoa; phylum Chordata; class Actinopteri; order Characiformes; family Erythrinidae; genus Hoplias; species Hoplias malabaricus. The sequence continues at coordinate 2,909,681 of NC_089803.1, read as the reverse complement.
TTTCAGTGGTATGGAATTTCTCCACTTCCCGTGCCACGTGTGGAGCTGTGTGATTGGTTCATTTTGTAACGTGACTGCTTCAACTCATTGTGTTCTTTCCCTGTCCAATGTATAATAAAACCTCATTTTAATGTGTTACGATAATCAGGTCAGCTCTGTAATGAGAGCACAGAGAAAAACACAAGCCTCGCACTGGCCTGCACGGATAAAAATCTTCTTACATGAGAACAGCTCAATGTTAGTGGGGACTCCTGCTCAGTGAAATGTCCTGCATCACAAAAGTGTGGTTACTTTTTCCTGCCAATTTGCAAAACTAGTGACATTGAAATGCACAATTGAGCCAGAGCTTCGATACAGTTCTTGCGTGTGAAAGCAGAGATAATGAGACCCAACTGCAAATGAGCCCAGAATCTTTCATTATACAACTGTGGAGAATAAAAGAACAGAATAAAAGTCCTGGAGATGAAACGGGGCGAATGACATCAACAAAACTTTGAAATCTAGTTAATATAGAATATGGTACAGTTATGTTCCCGAATTAAAAGTACTGTATATATGTATCCCTAGAGATACCAGAGAGCAGTAAGGCAGGCTGAATATCTGACTATTGTAATGTGCTGTTTTCACAGATCTGGCGCAGCTTTGGTGACTCCTGTAATAAAGCTGTTGTAATATTCAGAATTCAGTCCAAGGATGCCTACAAGTTCCTGGAGACTGACCCGAGCACCCTGTCTCCACAGGAGTGGCAGAGACAATATGACTGTGTGAAAAAACAGCTAGAGAACCTTAAAGTTTGTGGTACTTCTGCAGTCAACTACTGAGGATGCTAATGCTAATGCGAATTTAAGGCTGTCAGTAAAAAAATCATACTTTACTCACTTTACTAATTAGGACTATAACTCACCTGTATTCTCTAAATTTTGCTTTATTCTCTTTTTCTAATCGCTTATGCATTTTATCATTAGCATAAACTTTGGATGTTAACTAATCCATGTTTAACTGTCACTATCATGTGTTACACAATGATACTGACCTTTTAAACATCTGCATTTCAATAAAGCTTTCAAAGGCATTGTGTTTGTCTCAGACTCCTGCCTCTTTTTCCTTTGACCCACCAGTGTCCACTGTGAGGGTCTGAATGTGGAGGGCTGACTCTCATCTCTAACTCTAACTACACTTTCAGATTAATTAGTGCCTCCATCACAACTCATTAAATGTTGTACATTGCAATGTATGTCTATATGAATAAACTCAGCTGCATTGAAGTCTCCATGCCCAATGCCAAGAATCATTCAGAGGAATATAAAACTTCCTAACATAGGCTGGTAACATGTTGCATTAAATTAATAAACATTGTTTTAAATTATTTACAACGTTAGACATTACATTTTAATATGTGCATTAAAGAAAAAAAATGGTAGTAAAATTTAGCCATAAAAACCCTATCATATTCATTCAATACTGCTTCCTGTATCACAGAATTTTAACAAAAAAAAGAAGTGGGGATAATATTTCTGAATATTAAAGACATGTTACACCATGCCCTACATGACTTTAAACAATTTAAAAGGTGCTGTATCATGTCACAGAAACAAAGGTATTTACATAAATATTTGTATTCAATCTAAGGAGCATTGTGTAGAGAATAAGCTTGGACAGCAATTGTTCCCTTGCTTCCATTGACTGCTGTAAGAAAATCAATATATACACAGCTCTCCATCTCACAGCACACCAGATTAGTGGGTGTTCAGAAAGACAGGGCATCCCTTTGCAAATCTAAGAGGGTATCTTTCAGTTGAGAAGCTGTTTGCAAACATATCATAAAGGACAATTTTTTGGTGCTGAAATGTTTTCTGAAAGCTGTTGGCATCCAATTATACATACATTATTTTCACAGCAGGAGCCAATCTCAGAATTGTTCTCAGAAGAGTGCCTTGTAGAAAATAAATTTTAGTCGTGTTTTCTGTGCTTTGTGATGACAATCTCTAGACGCAGGGCTCAACATTCCCAGTCAGAAGGTGATTCCTACACCAAAAGAGAAAAATAATAAAGTATATGTACTGTATTGTAAGCAATGTTTATTAGCACTACACAGCATTAATCACTTTAAACACAAAGTCATATCAATTCTATATATTTATAGCATTTATTTGGACAGGAATGTTAATTTACAAACGTCATAAACCTCTAGATTAAAGCTGAGCCTTTTGCTTAACTTCACCATCATTATCTGAGGTACAGTTGGGCTTTTATTAAAGATCAATGGAAATTGATTGGAAGTGAGATCCTGCCTCAAGTGGAGGAGTTTAAATACCTCGGGGTCTTGTTCACGAGTGAGGGAAAGATGGAGCGTGAGATTGACAGGCGGATCGGTGCAGCGTCAGCAGTAATGCGGGCTCTGTACCGGTCCGTTGTGGTGAAGAAAGAGCTGAGCAGAAAAGCAAAGCTCTCGATTTACCGGTCAATCTACGTCCCAACCCTCACCTATGGTCACGAGCTTTGGGTAGTGACCGAAAGAACGAGATCGCGGGTACAAGCGGCTGAAATGAGTTTTCTCCGCAGGATGTCTGGACTCTCCCTTAGAGACAGGGTTAGGAGCTCGGACATCCGGGAGAGACTCGGAGTGGAGCCGCTGCTCCTCCACGTCGAGAGGAGCCAGTTGAGATGGTTCGGGCATCTGGTTCGGATGCCTCCTGGACGCCTTCCTGGAGAGGTGTTCCGGGCATGTCCAACGGGGAGGAGGCCCCGGGGCAGACCAAGAACACGCTGGAGAGACTATATGTCTCGACTGGCCTGGGAACGCCTCGGTATACCCCCGGAGGAGCTGGTGTCGGTGGCTGGGGAGAGGGAGGTCTGGGTTTCTTTGCTCCGACTGCTTCCCCCGCGACCCGGATCCGGATAAGCGGTGGATAATGGATGGATGGATCAATGGAAATATTCAGGAGTGCCATACTGGAAAAACCGTCTAAAAAACTAAGTTGAATTAATTGTACATTTATTGCATTTTTAGAACAATAATGGATTAAATTATATCTTTTATTTGTAGTCAGTCCACTGCGAACCAACTAGGACATATCCAGTCATGCAGTTTATTTCCATTCCATTTCATGCAAGTGTAAACAATTTCAATGGATTGGAAGCATGTGAATATTTCATGAGGTTTGGTATAAAGTGATGAACAATAACCTAACTTTTGGTGGACAGTCCTTTTATATCCACCAGCATTTTCACGGGTGTTTTAATTATGTGCCAAATTGGAGTGTGTTGCAAGAATCAAATTCTAAATCTGTTCTTTGAAAACATGAGAAATACATTCCATTGTGCTTTTGTCAGTGAAGCAAACCTTGAAGTGAATGACTAAATCCCAGATTTATCATAGCTTTTCTGGAAATGGGATTTTTACAAAAAGTGTGCACCAATGGAGTTGGTTAGCTAAGAATTATTAAATGAATGACCAGAGGTGTAGCTCACTCCTGATTATTTTCACCATGACCACACAGATATATTGGCTTGCCCCTGGTCCTTTACAGTAAAGAGTTCCAGGTAATGATAGATGAGCACCAGCAGCTGTGCAGGTGGACTTACAACTGTAAGACTGTTACAACCCCAGACTGTAATGTTTGTCAAATATGCCATGTCTGTATTTTTCTCTGTTAATCTGCTCTGGGTGTAGCCTATCAATCTTTGACTGATCTGGTACCGCCCCACTGCTCTTGACTGGCTGCCTCTGGTTTCTGTACTGCCCTCTCACTCCTGATTGGCTGCCCTAGATTCCTGGCTTTCTTTAAAAGCAGTGTCAAGTTGGGCAGCTGGCAGTCTGCTGTCTCTAATTTCTTGTGAAATGTGATTTTTGAATGCCTTATTTGGCATATATATGTGCTTTATCTATGTCCAAGTGTTAACCCTGTAGCAGGGAGTTTGATGCCATTTGTGTTATTATCCACTTTCCTCCTGGTTTCCTTTCACTAGTGTAAGGGTGTTTTATTTTATTTATTTATTTATTTATTTATTTATTTATGGGGAGGGGGGTAATTTGGCCTTTTTAGCTTTTGAAACTAAAACACACTACTAAATAAACACTTAAAAGAGTACAGTACAGTTTTCTCATTTTATTCATTTATTTTTCTTTTATTTTGTCTTCTGTTGTGGCTGAACCTGCATGTAACACAGAGAAATACATAAAAATGCACATAGTCCAAATCCCCAGCCTAACTAAACCCAGTAAGGTGGCATACTGGGGCTGTAGGAATGATATGGTCAAGGACCTGGTCTCTCCCCTTAACATCCCAATGAGCAGAAGACCGAAGGTGACCGAGAAAGGACAGTGTAGGGCTGGACCAACACAGCCACTGAACAAGCCCTACCCTGTAAAGTACTGAGGCATTAAGTTGCCAAGACAGCTGACTTATTAGAAGTGATAAATTAATGTTTATTTATCAATGTATCACTCATAATTTGTTAATTAACCTGAGACTCAGTTAAATTCCCAAACCAGCAACACTTCATCAGAATGTATTTACCTCTTTCTTAATGCATTTATGCGCCTTTATATCCAAATGTCTGAAGGTAATCCCACACTGGCATTGCTTCTCTTCTGGGTGAATACAGTGATGTTTCTGGAGACCCCTCGGTCCAGTAAAACTCTTCCCACACTGATATGGTTTCCCCCCTGTGTGAATGCGTTGGTGTCTTTGAAGACTACTCAAATGAGTAAAACTCTTTCCACACTCTGAACACCTGTACAGGTTTTTTCCCGGTTGAATACACTGGTGACCTTTGAGAGAACTCTGATGAATAAAACTCTTCTTACACCTGGAACAGTAATAAGGTTTCTCTCCTGTGTGAATACGCTTGTGTATTTTGAGACTGCTCTGTTGAGTAAATCTCTTCCCACACTCTGAGCACTGATATGGTTTTTCTCCTGTGTGAATGCGCTGGTGTTTTCTGAGAGAACTGTGATCTTTAAAATTATTCCCACACTCTGTACAGTAATATGGTTTCTCTCCTGTGTGAATGCGCTGGTGTCTTTGGAGATTGCTCTGTGTAGTAAATCTTTGCCCACACTCTGAACAGGAATAGGGTTTCTCTCCTGTGTGAATGCGCTGGTGTCTTTGGAGATGACTCTGTACAGTAAAACTCTTCCCACACTCTGAACACGAATAGGGTTTTTCTCCAGTGTGCACACGAATGTGTCTTTGGAGATGACTCTGTACAGTAAAACTCTTCCCACACTCTGAACAGGAATATGGTTTCTCTCCTGTGTGAATGCGATGGTGAATTCGAAGATCGCTCTGTCTAGTAAAACTCTTCCCACACTCTAAGCACTGATACGGTTTCTCTCCAGTGTGAGTGCGATGGTGTCTTTGGAGATTACTCAGTTGATTAAACCTCTTCCCACACTCTGAACAGTGATACGGTCTCTCTCCAGTGTGAATGCGTTGGTGTGTTTGCAGATTGCTCCGTAAAGTAAAACACTGCCCACATTCTGAGCAGGAATACGGTCTCTCTCCTGTGTGAATGCGCTGGTGTTGCTGGAGAGAAATCTGTTGATTAAAACACTTCCCACACTCTAAGCAGGAATATGGTCTCTCTCCAGTGTGAATGCGTTGGTGTCTTCTGAGAGAACTCTTTTGATTAAAACTCTTCCCACATTCTGAGCAGTCTACATTTTTCTTTTTGTCTGGATTCATTTGTGTTTCTCCTCCAGATGTGCTAGTGTCAGATGTAGCAAATGATATTTCCAGAGAACTAGAGCTTCCACACACTATATCCTCACATTTAATATCTCCTAATGTCCACATAGCAGTTTGTTCCCCTTGGTGATATTTTCTTAATGAATTTGTGGAAGTAGTGTAGAACTGTCCTAGACACTAGGAGAAGGAGAGGAAAGGTGACATGCTTTTCTTTTCTGGAAGAAAAAAAAAGAAAGTTAAAATTCTATGTGAAATTTCAAAGTATATATGCAAAGATTATTAGATCAAGTTTCAAATTTTTTAGACACTACACTTGCCACAGTCCCAGTTCACAAATCAAGATGGATTCTTACATATTTAGGTATCTAAGGATTGGATGGATTCTTACATATTTAGGTAACTCAGATTTTTGAAAAGCACACAAACCTGAACAGTGTGTAAGCAGTAGTATAGGGTGGGCCATTTATATACATACACCTTAATAAAATGGGAATAGTTGGTGATATTAACTTCCTGTTCGTGGAAAATTAGTACATGGGAGGCGGGAAACTTTTCAAGATGGGTGGTGACCATGGCGGCCATTTTTTATCCAACTTTTTCTCCCCCCAATGGGAAGAGGGTCATGTGAAACATCAGACTTATTGGGAATTTCACAAGAAAAACAATGGTGTGCTTGTAACTTTATTCTTTCATGAGTTATTTACAAGTTTCTGACCACTTATAAAATGTGATTCATTAAATCACTAGAGATTTAATGAACTGTTATTATTGTTTGAGAGCACATTCTCTGAATTACAGTGCAGATCACAAAGCTCAAAGCATGCCATAGTTGGAAAGAGGAACAGTCAGATATAGTATCAATCATGGTCAGCGTTACTCAAGGGAAACATGAACTGTGGTTTCTAGAAAAATCTTAGTAAAATGCAGTTATAGATAACATAAGATAAAACACATCTTAACTTTTAAAGAAATCATTCTTTGTAGGTTAACCATGGCTTTATTAATTCTAGTATCTATATTTAAGAACTGAAATCTATATTCAGGCAAATCTCAGTACAGCCGTATCCTATATAAATAGGTGCAAACACACACATTCTAATTCTCAGTGAGGACACAGCAGCTCCCACATTTCCTCCCTTCTCCACCTTCCTTTCAGAGAGAGAACCTGTCTGTACCTGTGTCTGAGAGAGATAGAGTAAACAGTGTAGAACTGTCTCACACACCGTGAACTTCAATAGAACACAGTGTAAACAGTTTGTAAAACAGATTTTTACCTTCAGTTAAACAGCTCCTGATTTCACACAGCTCCCCTTCTGCTCCTTCCTCACACACAGCCCCTGCCTCTTCAGGTATGATTGGCTGGAACTGCATACAACCTACTCCCTGATTGGCCAGTCGCCATAAACACCAGGTCCTTGTTCCAATAGGAGAGTTTCCTCTGGAGAGAGGGCGGATGCAGGTTAGACTGCACTGCTGCTCACACACTCTCTATTTTAAAGAAACAGTGTCTGAATCCCAATACTCATGTGTGCAGAGCTGTAGGTGTATGGCATGGGTCACCAGTCTTATCCAAAATGGGCCAGTGTGGCTGAAGGTTTTCATTCCAATTAGATTTAGACTGCACTTTATTAAATGGAGCACACCTGATTCTACTTGTCTGACCACCAACTAGTCTCCTTCTCTAAACAGTTATACAGGGTGTACTCCTGTTTGGTTGGAATGAAAACCTGAAGCCACACTGACCCTTTGTGGACAAGACTGGTGACCCTTGGTGTAAGGTGTCTATTCATTAACTTCAACAAGTTTTTTTTCCACAAGCACCCCCTCAAGCACACTAGATGTGACCCTCTCAAAGACTGCATCAGATGATAATTTGGTGAATGAAATTATCAAAAACATTTTTGGTCAGAACCAGCTCTTTCTCACTCTGCCTTGCCATTTCCCCTTGGGGTAAACTCTTCGGGGCTGTTACATTTCGGTATGTGATAAATGAGCCCTCTGAGCAGCAAGGGAACAAGTCCACACTGATGTCCACTTCAGAAGCAGAACCTTCTCAGGATGCAGTGGTGCAATGGTGAAAAATCTGATAGACAAAGCAGTTTATAAATGTAAGCCAAAACCAGTCTTTACAAAGTTTAAAATGTCAAAAAAAAAAAAAAAAGAACTAAACACAATCACCTTTACACTTTATTAGACGGTTGTATTTCATAGAGCAGGGCATCACTGGGAACCAGATATTTCTGCAGAAATACTGATGTTGTTGAATAACGTAGTCCTGTCACAACTGTGTATAATACATATATTGACCCCTCACTCCCTGGTGTTCTGGCTTTAATATGTCCACAGATTTTTGTAAAATGATCAACAGAAAAGCTGAGCAAATGAACTGGTCAGAAAGGCAGTAAAAGTGAAATGTGCCATTGGTGAGTTTTACAGGGACAGCTGATATGACCTTCGTTAAGACTTAATCCCTCACAAAACCTGATTCTGTGTTTTTTGTGCTGTGTGAAACCAATGAAACTAAGCATTTATTAGGTGCTTTTTTTATTAATTCTTAGGCCATATCACCCAGCCCCATATTAAATTCCACATTGAGATAATCCACGCTCATCAGATTTATCCTCAACCCTCAGATTAATTCAAATTAATAATGCTGTCATTAGATTAATCTGCTTATGAAAATGTCTGAACAACAACACATTTAACACAATGTTCATTTGGGTGTTGAGAACAATCACAAGTTTCCAACGTCTCCAGATATTTCAGAAAGCAAATTTATTTCCTTCACTGCCACACCGCCCCCAATTTTCCTTCTGCTCATGGGAATCAAACCAACGACCTTTCAGTCCTACAGTCCCAAGCCTGAAAACCTATAATTAATATAGAAAATGGTAGGTACTGGATATATACCACTGAGGGCAACACCACAGTGGTCTGAGCCACAGACACTCTGCACACAACTTGATGGAGGGTCTGATACGTTCAACGCATTAATCGAGAAGTACCAGACTCTGCCTAGAAACTCTAACAATGTGAGACTACCACAATGAGAACAAAGGGTACCAGCACAGTGAGTTTTCCTGAGAGTTTAGACTGAAACAAACATTCATTCACATGGGTTTTGAAATCAGCTCAAGTTTTGAAGTTCTTTTAAATCTTACTTTTAGAAATATTTTCCAAATTGTACTCATTTGGTAAAGGGTTGCTTTGCGATGCAGCACTGCACAGTAAAACACCAACCCTGTTATAATCTTCACATTAAAACAAAAGCACACTGGGTTGAACAGACTGACTTTTGCTAATGGTCAGTGAGTTTGAAGGATTGTCATCTTGTGCATGTGGGTCAAATGAATAATATCTGATAATGAAATCAGATTTGATAATGACTGTAATGATGTTCTCCGAGACTCCTCACTCTACTAAATTACTTCTTTCACTCTGAATCCTGACACACTTCACTCCTGTGTGAATGTGCAGGTGTTTTTTGAGAGAATCAATCCCGTTAAAACTCTTCCCCACACCCTCAACACTGATGTGGCTTTTCTCCTGTGTGAGTGCGCTGGTGTTCTCGGAAATATTTCAGTCTTGTAAAATTCATCACTCACTCTGAACAGTGATATGGTTTCTCTCCAGTGTGAAGGTACTGATGCTGTTGGAGAGATATGTGTTGATTAAATGGAATAAGGTTTCTCTCCTGTGTGAATGCACTGGTGTATCTGAAGGTGACTCAGTTTAATAAAAAGCTTCCCACACTCTGAGCACTGATATGGTTTCTCTCCTGTGTGAATGCGCTGGTGTGTTTGGAGATTATTCTGTGTAGTAAAACCTTTCCCACACACAAAGCACTGATATGGTTTCTCTCCAGTGTGAATGCTCAGTTGAAATGCAATGTTCCCTTTTGAACTACTATCTGTATTAAATAGAGAGGCGCTTGTGTTGTGATCACTCTCTCCCTCTCTTTGTCCGTTATCTTTATCGTCTGTAAAACGTGGAAATGTTTTTACCTTCAGCAAAAACTGCTCCTGATATTTCTCCAACACACACAGTCCCGCTCTCACAAGTCCCGCTCCCTCAGACACGATTGGCTGAAACCTCATATCAACTAAGCTTTGAATAGCCAGACTGATGAGAAGCACTCTTCGTTGCCATAGCAATCGGGTTCAGAGGCAGGCTTAACTGAGGAGCGAATCAAACCACAGCTCTGCTCTCTGAGCCCCACCCCGCACTGCAGCTCTCTCTCACACACACACACACAGACACACTGTCTTAAAGGGATAGGCACCACAATAGACAACTTTAAAAGAACACTGTTTTATATTTTTACCTTTAAATTACAGCTCCACAATCATTGTAATATTTTAGAACAAAGCCTCTGTTATTGCAACTTGGGGCTCAGCACTGCAGAAACGGCATTATGTTATTTTTAGAGTAGGGAACAGGTGGTGTCATCTCCCCACTGATTTCAGTACAGTGCTATTAATATGAATAACATTAGGGGGATCCCTATGAGCAAAAAAAAAAAAACTAATTTTACACATTCATCATTCATTCATTCATTGCCTGTAACCCTTATCCAGTTCAGGGCTGTAGTGGGTCCTGAGCCTACCTGGAATCACTGGGTGCAAGGCAACACGCCCTGGAGGGGACACCAGTCCGTCACAGGGCAACACACACACTTTTGAGTTGCCAATTCACCTACGAACATGTGCTTTTGGACTGTGGGAGGAAACCCACACAGACACAGGGAGAGCACGCCAAACTCCTAACAGACAGTCACCTGGAGCCGGACTTGAACCAACAACCTGGGCTGACATGGGCTTCAAGAACAAAGCACTCTCCTGGTTTGAGTCTTATCTCACTGGACGATCCTTCAGTGTGTCATGGCTTGGACAAACATCAGCGCGACACCACCTCACCACAGGTGTGCCCCAAGGCTCAGTGTGGGGTCCCCTCCTCTTTGCCTTATACACCATCTCTCTAGGCCCAATCATACATTCACATGGCTTCTCCTATCACTGCTATGCAAATGACACACAGCTTTATTTATCCTTTCCTCCAGGTGACAGTTCAGTGGCAACTCGAATCTCTGACTGTCTCTCTGACATATCTACATGGATGATGGAATATCACCTCCAATTGAATTTATCCAAAACTGAACTGCTGGTCCTCCCAGCCAAGCAAGCTATTCTCCACAACATCAGCATCAAGCTAGAGTCCCTATCGGTGGCTCCCACCAAGGCTGTAAGAAACCTGGGTGTCATGGTTGATGACCAGCTGACCTTCGCAGAACACGTTACCGCTGTAGCTCGATCGTGCCGCTTCTCCCTATTCAACATAAGGAAGATTAGGCCATATCTAACTCAACATGCAACACAGCTCCTCGTTCAGACGTTAGTAATCTCCCGTCTAGACTATTGCAACGCCCTCCTGACAGGTCTTCCCGCCTGTGCTGTGAAACCGCTACAGATGATCCAGAATGCTGCAGCACGCCTGGTTTTCAACCAGCCTAAAAGAGCACATGTCACACCCCTATTAGTTGAGCTGCATTGGCTACCCTTAGCTGCTCGCATCAAATTTAAATCACTAATGATGGCCTTCAGAGTATTCACTGGCTCTGCTCCCATCTTCCTCAATAGACTCTTAAAACCATACGTTAGCGCCCGCCCTCTCCGTTCCTCAAAGGAGCGCCAACTAACACGACCAACCCCCCGTACAGGTCAGTTGAGGCTATTCTCATCTCTGGTACCACGCTGGTGGAACGAGCTTCCAAGCACCATCAGAGCAACAGAAACCCTCTCTGCATTCAAGAAACCCTTGAAAACCCAGCTCTTCCGAGAGTATCTCTTGCTCTGAAAGTCTTTCTTTAATGCACTTATTACTTCCTGGCATATTGCACCCAATGTAAGGTAATTTGTATAAATTGTGCTGTAGTTCGAATGTTAGATCCTCTTTTGTAAGTCGCTTTGTATAAAAGCATCTGCCAAATGCATAAATGTAAATGTAACCTCCAGGCCCCTGGAGCTGTGACAGAGACACTACCTGCTGCACCGCCAATTTTTTACACAGTGTTCCTGTGTACATAAGTTTTATCCAGTTTTTTATTTTATATAGTTTTAATCCAACAAACCCTCAGTGTTAGTGAATAAATAGTCTACAATTATGAACACTGTTTATATTGGTCTGTGTTAGCAAATTAATGCAGTCTAGACTTCTGAGCACTGTGTAGAATTGTAGACTGTATTTATTCCCTAATAGAGACGTTTTAAACAGTGTTCAGGAGTGAAGACTGTATTTATTCACTAACACAGATGTTATAAACAGTGTTCAGAAGTGTAGACCCTATTTAAATACAGTCTATGCAATAAATACAGTCTATCCAGTGAAGAAGGATAGACTTCTTGGTTAAGCCACATTTACCTGAGAGTTTAAAACCATTTTACACCAGAATTTACATGCAGAAGTTAATCCTTTTTTACCTGAGAGTTTAAACCTTCTTTACCCAAGATTTTAAACCACTTTTTTTCCTGAGAGTATAAACCTTTATCCAAGACTATCACTGGATAGTTTAAACATTCTTTACCTGAGAGTTTAAACTCTCAGATAAAGAAAGTTTAAACACTTGGGTAAAGCAGGAGAAATGTTCTGGTTAATGGGGTTAAACCCTTTAGTAAAGAAGGCTTATACCCTCTGGTAATTAAAGTTAAATCTCTGTGCTAAAATAAAATAAAGGCTCTGAGTAGAACCGTTTAAATGGGCGCCTGGGCCTTTAAAATACAGTGTGTGTGAGCTGCAGTGCAGTCTAACATGCTCTCCAGTGGAAACTGTCCTATTGGAAAGAGGACAGCGTCTAACCGGGAACTGGCCAATCAGACAGCAGATATGCGGAGTTCCAGCCAATCATATCTTAGGGGGCGTCTATTGTGGAGCGGGACTGGTACTAAACTGTGTGTAGGAGATAAATCAGGACGTGTGGTACGGAAGGTAAAGGACTGTGTGTGTGTGTGTGTTTTGGAGATAAATAAGGATGTCTGTTCATGGAGTTAAAGGTGTTTTAATTGTGTGTTTTTGGCGGTAAATCAGAAAGTGTGGACATATGTACATTTTAATACAGTGCTGCTCAGCCCTGGTCCCGGAAATCTCAGACCCACCTCACCCAGCTCTAATATCAAACACCCCTGAAGGTTTCCCTCACCTGGATCAAGCGTGTCATTGGATTTGGGGCTAAACTGTACAGGGCTCTACATCTCCAGGACCAGGGGCCTCATTTATAACAGGTACGTACGCACAAAAACGGGTCTGAAAGGTGCGTGCGCAACATCTAACGCTGAATGTGATTTATAAAGAAAGAGTTTGTGTAAAAATGAACGTATATTTAAGTAAGATTTGACACATGCTTGGCCTGAAAACATTGCTGAGAGCGCAAATGGGTGACATCATGTGGTAAAGTAGAGAATTGCAAGTAAAGGTGCGAACAGTTCTCACGTATCAGTCCATAACGCAAAGATTAAGGTTTAAAAAAAAAAAGATTAAAGAAGGTTAAAACTCATTTCTTTAAAATAGTTTAACATTTTTCTGCATATTTAAAGTTTCATTGCTTGCTGTATCTCATTCTACTTTCTTTGTAGTATTATTTTACTCTCGCTTGTTACATTTCACTGTATTTTATTAGAATTTCTTCATTTAAATTACTTTAGTGTATTTTGTTTCATCTCACTACTTCTTCAATAGTGCTTCTATTGACAAAGTGCTTTGAAACTCTGTTTTGAACAAGTGCCATATACATGAAGTTTGTTATTATTATTATTTATTATTGTGATAAGAATTTAAACACAGTAATAAATAGAGAGTAAATTGGCCTAGCTGTAACTTATTTTCAGAGGTCATGTATTTCAGTGTTCCTTTTATTTATTTTTTTTATGTGAAAGATGACCACTGATGGGCGGCACGATGGCGCAGCAGGTAGTGTCGCAGTCACACAACTCCAGGGGGCCTGGAGTTTGTGGGTTTGTTTCCCGCTCCGGGTGACTGTCTATGAGGAGTTGGTGTGTTCTCCCTGTGTCTGCGTGGGGTTCCTCCGGGTGCTCCGGTTTCCTTCCACAGTCCAAAAACACACGTTGGTAGGTGGATTGGCGACTCAAAAGTGTCCGTAGGTGTGTGTGAGTGAATGTGTGTGTGTGTCTGTGTTGCCCTGTGAAGGACTGGCGCCCCCTCCAGGGTGTGTTCCTGCCTTGCGCCCAATGATTCCAGGTAGGCTCTGGACCCACCGCGACCCTGAACTGGATAAGCGGTTACAGACAATGAATGAATGAATGACCACTGATTAATGAGCCAGTTTAATGCTGTTTACTGCTGCAGCCACATTTTGTCACTCAACAAACATGCATTTGTGTGTAATGCCATGACTGAGGCCATCAAACAACACATTTTACCTCGCCTAAACCTCTGAAAAAAATTTATTGTACCACGCAGTCTACAAAATTTCTCCTTTTTGTCTTTCAGTCCTCCGTTTTCTCCACTATCTCATGAAAAAATGAACAGAGAAGCCCACATTTAAATATTCACTAGGTATTTGCATTGACCATTTATAGGTACATGTTGGCGTTATGGAGGCGGCACATGAGGCTGGTTCACCTGCGCTTGTTTTGAAAAAGGATGTGAGATATAAAGAGAAAACGGCGTTCAAGTTTTATAAATCTGAATTTTTTGGGGGTGCAAAAATCCATAGTTTTGTAAATGTGGCCCCGGGGCTGAGCAGCCCTGTTTTAATATTCCCTCATTTAAAATGTTTTGTATGGGAATTGGGTGAGCGGTCCTAACCTCACAATAATAGAAGATTTTTCATCTTGGAAAACCAGTAAATATCACGATGACACAAGTGCAGCTAAACCTACAGCACAGCACAGCTTGTACACAGTGTGTTGTACAAGGATTGTTAGACAGGTGGAAAATATTGATCTACTTTTATTATTAGACTTTATTCAATGTACAAAACTCAAGAACACGGATCACCTAGCTGTCAAGCGTCATGCTTGATTGAGAGTCTTTTGAAAATCACTTAGGTCTGTGCCTTGTTTGGTGAATGTAAAGATTTTTATGTGGTTACAGAGATTTCATCATGATTAATTCAGCCACTGTGCCGCAGGGACAGAATATAAGGCACAACAAAGCTCTTTCTATCAGTTCAGCGGTCCTATACATAAGTCAATGGGCCCTTTACAGACTCTCCAAGCTGACCAATCCTGCGTTAGAGTGGGGTTAGGAATGCCCACTCAATTAATATACAGATGCAGAAATGTATTAATGTTTAAATATGGAAACATACATAGATAAATGTAGAAGTAAACGTGGAAATGTTTTTCACTTTATTCATATTTTATGTGCATTTATATTATTTCTCACCTTTAAATTCAGCCACATTTGTACAAATTCAAAGGATAATGGGGACAGAGGGAAAAACTTCACAGGTTAACTTAATAAATTTTGCATTTCTTTTGCTTTCTCCTATTTCAGAAGTAAAAATGTCCCATTGGAAGTCTTCTCCTGCTCCTGGTATCTAAAACAATTATGCTGTAATTACACCACTACTTCGAAAAACGTCGCCTGAAGGAATATATCACAATGTTTAACTCAGAAGAGATTAAATGTGAGGACACTGTCAGTTCTCAGGAGACTTCTTTGGCTACTTTCCACAATGAAATGTCTGATGGACAAACCCAGAAACATACAGACAATGGGAAAACTTATGATTGTGCAGACTGCGGGAAGAGTTTTATTCTCCAGCGTAATCTCAAAATACACCAGCGTCTTCACACAGGAGAGAAACCGTATTCCTGCTCAGAGTGTGGAAAGAGTTTTACTCAACAGATTCATCTCCAAATACATCAGCGCATTCACACAGGAAAGAAACCATATTCCTGTTCTGAGTGTGGGAAGAGTTTTACACAACTGAATCATTTAAAAATACACCAGCGCATTCACACTGGAAAGAAACCATATTCCTGTACAGAGTGTGGGAAAAGGTTCACTCAGCACAGCTGTTTTCAAAGACATCAGCGCATTCACACAGGAGAAAAACCATATCAGTGCTCTGAGTGTGGGCAGGGTTTTACTACAAAGAGTAATTTACAAACACACCAGCGTGTTCACACAGGAGAGAAACCGTATCAGTGCTCAGAGTGTGGGAAGAGTTTTACTCACCAGGTTTCTCTCCAACAACACCAGTACATTCACACAGGACAAAAACCGTATTACTGTTCAGAGTGTGGGATGACTTTTACAAGACTTGGGAGTCTTCAAGAACATCAGCGCATTCACACAGGAGAAAAACCCTATCAGTGCTCAGAGTGTGGGAAGAGTTTTATTCAAAAGAATTCTCTTCAAAGGCATGAGCGAACTCACAGTGGAGAGAAACCGCATCAGTGCTCAGAGTGTGGAAAGAGTTTTACTAGACTGAGCAGTCTCCAGACACACCAACGCATTCACACAGGAGAGAAACCGTATCAGTGCACAGTCTGTGGGATGAGTTTTAATCAATCAATATCTCTCCAAGAACATCAGTACATTCACACTGGAGAGAAACCGTATTACTGTTCAGTGTGTGGAATCAATTTTACAAGACTGAGGTATCTCCAAGAACACCAGCGCACTCACACAGGAGAGAAACCTTATCAGTGCCCAGAGTGTGGGAAGAGTTTTAGTAGGATTGGAAATTTCAGAAGCCACCAGCGCATTCACACAAATGAAAAACTCTATTCCTGCTCAGAATGTGGGAAGAGTTTTACTACACAGGAGACTCTCCAAACACACCATTGCATTCAAACTGAATGTAAGCAGTAGCACAGAGCAAAGTGAGAGGGTACCTTTACACATTTGCATTAATGTGTTCAGAAACAGCTTAAGACTTTTCTGATCAATTATTACATGTAAAATCATAGCTCACTTAAATGTAAACCAAACAATGTACAGATACGCCCAGATTTATTCATACACATTCAAAGCCAAGAAATACATTTATTAATTCTAAATTTCTGTTTTACCAGTAGGATTCTTCTGATTGAAAATGATGTAAACTTGTGACTAAAAATGGTATGACGTTGTGCATGTTTGTGTATGTTCTTATATTTTTACTAATGATATCATGTTCAAATGTATCCATACCCTTTCTAAATAATCAGTGGCACCGCCCCCCATCCGACACACACACACACACATTGGGAACAACTGTGTTTTGTCACTTATTTTCAATAGTTATATACTTTGTGTAGATTAGTTTACTAGTTTTTGTAATATATACTTAGACTTTTAGAATATGTACACAAGAAAAAGAGGTCTTCCTTAATGGTTGTCTTTATTTTTATTATTATTATTTTTGTTTTGGCACATTTGAAGATGTATTGAGAAATATGTGTGCCTTTTAATGTTCATAATAATTTTGGAAATATACTTTTTGGCATGCTGGGAAATTAGTGTGTGTGTGATAATACACACAATATATATGTCTTACATTTTTAAAAGTTAGAATTTTTTAATCATAAAAGCAAATTTTCAAGCAAAATGCCATTATTTTTAGAGAGAGAACATTATATTAATTCAATTAAATGGTTAATTATATATAGTTATGTACACCTCTAGCAAATTTATAACATGTTTAATTGTATGTACACAGTTCTTTTTTAATTTTTAAAGTGATGTGATTAACTGTTTATGCTCTCACTCATTAAAAAAAGAAAAAATAACACTGTAATTGACAACAAACTTCAACAAAACATCTAATACTCAGTTATGAAAAAAAGTATCAGCTGATACTGAAAATTCAGTATTAGTACTTCAGAACAACAAGTGGCATTGTATTAAACATTCACATGTTTAACATATACTGAAATAATTATGTTGAATTTAGATCATTGAGAAATAAGCTCTGAGAGATAGTTTAGTGTTGTTTTCTGGTTTCAGAGAATCTCACACAAAAAACCAGGACAGGTCCAGGCATTAATATGACACACACACACACGTCTTACATTTTGTGTCACTTTTATTTTGCCCTTATACCAACTAGGTTGGTTGGTGCAGTCATTGGAATTTATATGTTTATATTTGTTTATTTATTACATTTAGACATGTTTGTAGTGTTCATATTTACATATGCATTTGAGTTATTAGTGAGTAACCTGAGCATTTGTAACTAAATATAACTTAGAATTAGAGAATTAACACAACAGAATGTCCGTCTCTTACTTAAATTTACATTTTCAGTATTTCCTTCAGTGGTATAAAATGCATTTAAATATCAACCCACAAAAATATAACATTTGGTTCACTTATGCATTTAATTTAATGTATTATGGTAATTAAACCATGTTTCAGTAGCCCATTTCCAGATTACAGGCAGCAATTTTTCATAGACTGATATTTTTTTATGTATTGTAATGTAATCATAATGTTTGTAAGTATTAACTAATGTAACAGGAGGAAGAGGAACAATCACTTTTTTTATTTCATTGACTCATTAAGCTGTTTTTTCAGAATATATTTTGATGATAATGCTGCCTGGCATCAGGGATCAAGGTAAGCACTACTTATTGAAACACACCATTTAAGAACTCTGTTCATGTATTAAATCAGGTATGTTTGTGTGCCTTTTGGTTTTATCATATGTTGGTTGTTTAATTAGTCATACTTTATATTTATGATTATTAAAATAATTGTTTATGTTGTCTGTGATACTTTTTGTGTAGATGATTCCAATTAATACACATATTTGAAACTAACACTGTCTGGTTACTGTGTTGAACAATTTAAAGGGGTGATTTTGGAGAAGGTTATAGTGATGGGTCAGTGCGTCTGACATTAATAAAATCTGAACTGGCCCATGTTGGGTGATGTAAAGACGTTGTGTATTCTGTTCTTGAACACTGAAATGCACGATTTAAAAGACTGTACACCTAGAGTTTTGATTATTCACTGAGTCAATATTATTCTGAGGGTGATTCATTAAACAGAAGTAATGCAGCAACACTACCTCATATATACAGTTTATTTATTGCATCTTTGTAAGGTTAAAACGGATACATTTTTAGAGACAAGCACAGCAGTGGTGACTACAAAATAAGTACTTCTACATGTGGAACTTTGTTTTGGCCAAAAAGGGGAGGATTTCCTGCTAGCCATAAAGAAAGTCTGCTGATATATGCAATGGGAAGAACTTTAAGGATTGTTGTAAAATTCAGCAGAGGAAGCCCACAGATCTAATCTTTTAGGACACAGTGGAAATAATACAGAAACATGTCCTAACTCAAAACCAGGACAAAAGTTTCTGAAGCATCTGTGGCTGAATTAAGAAAGTTTCAGAATTTTTTTTATTATTATTTTTATTTTCCTTGTGATGGATTGAGAGATGGGGCGGCACAGTGGCGCAGCAGGTAGTGTCGCAGTCACAAAGCTCCAGGAACCTGGAGGTTGTGGGTTTGATTCTCGCTCCGGGTGACTGTCTGTGAGGAGAGTGGCGTGTTCTCCCTGTGTCCGCTTGGGTTTCCTCCGGTTTCCTCACACAGTCCAAAAACACACATTGGTAGGTGGCTTGGTGTCTCAAAAGTGTCCGTAGGCGTGAGTGTGTGAATGAATGTGAGTGTGTATGTTGCCCTGTGAAGGACTGGCGCCCCCTCCAGGGTGTATTCCTGCCTTGCGCCTAATGATTCTAGGTAGGCTCTGGACCCATCCTGACCCTGAAATGGATAAGCGGTTACAAATACTGGATAGATGGATGGATGGATTGAGGGATTTGGTGAGATCAAGTATTGTGAAATTTTAAATGGAAGCATCCAGAAAAGCCTTGTAACTGAGGCAAAAAATAAGGCAAAACCCAAAAGTCAATGGGAAATCACAAAGGATGGAACTTGGCACTTGTTCTGAAGTATCAGTCATTTCTCAATGTGTCTGAGAGATATTTAACAGGTACAATGAAGAAACTGCATTTATTTCTCATTGTACAATTTACATGCTTGATCCAATTTGCCATAAACACACGCACACTAGTGCACAAGGGGCAGTGAACACACTCAGAATGGCAGGCAGTGATCCACAGCCCATGAGAAAAGTTTGGTGTTAGGTGCCTAGCTCAAGGGCCTCTCAGCTGTGGATGGTGAGGGAGGAGACAGTGCTGTTCCTTCAGTCCCCCTGCCCCCAATTTTCCTTCCAATCATGGGGATCAAATTAGCGAACCTCTAGACCTGAGCCCACACCAACAAAGCGTCGTCACAAAGCAGCTTTACAGAGATCCGGGTCCAAGCCTCCTATGAGCAAGCCAGGGGCAACAGTGGCAAGGAAAAACTCCCTCAGCACACGAGGAAGAAACCTTGGAAGGAACCAAGACTCATACAATGAGATGAAGAGGTTATAGTAATGTAAATGTAGTATAATAGTGATGTATGAGTCTGAGGAAGGAGAAGGTGATCAGGGAAAATTTGTCCTGCGAAAAAAGCATCCACGGGTCAGGCAAGAGAACCCAGCGACAGATAGCGTGTTGGCGGTTACTAGAAAGCTAACTAAAAAAGCTGTAGGTATGGTAGTATGACAGGGTTAATACAGAACAGTGATAATATGAAAACCAGCTCGAAAACACTAATAGAGAAGGAGTAACCTGAAAGTTAATGATTAACCAAAAGCTTGTTTGAAAAGGTAGGTTTTTAATCTAGATTTAAAGATTGAGAGTGTGTCTGAGCCCCGAACAGTAACCGAAGTCTATTCCAGAGTTGAGGAGCTTTGTGAGAAAAGGCTCTTCCTCCTGCAGTGTTTTTCTTAAAGCGAGGTGTACGTGACAGGCGATAAGGTATGAGAAGTTCAGTAAGATACTGCGGGCCTAAACCATTTAGAGATTTATAAGCTAAGAGGAGTATTTTATAGTCGATGCGAAATTTTACAGGTAGCGCAATGCAGTAGTCTAGACATGAAGTTATAAAAGCATGCACTAGTTTCTCTGCATCTTTTAAGGATAAAATATGCCGAATTTTGGCAATATTGCGTAGGTAAAAGAAGGCGGTTTTGACTGTATTGGATATGTGGGCATCAAATGTGAGAGTCGAATCAAAGGCTACCCCTAAGTTTTTAATGATGGTATTGTGTCTTACTGTTGAATTATCAAGATTAATAGCAGCATTTCTCAGTGAATGTATCTGAGTATCTGTATCCAGTAACAAAACTTCAGTTTTATCAGAATTTAACATGAGAAAATTTTGCATCATCCAGTCTTTAATTTCAGTTAGACATTGTTATTTTAAGTAAACAAGCAACATCATTAGGTTTGGCTGATATATACAATTGTGTGTCATCAGCATAACAGTGGAATTGAATCCCATGCTTACGGATTAGTCTACCCAGTGGCAGCATGTAGTGTGTGAACAATACAGGGCTAAGCACTGATCTGTCACTGTACCATGGAGCAAGCCTTTTCTCTCTAAATTGTTTGGTCTTGACTGGTGCAACACTATCTAGGTTTGTACACAATACATGTTGTAGGTTGTTTGTAATGAGCTCAAGGTCATTTGGGTGAGTTGGAAAAGAAATGGTGGTAAGGTCTGGAAGGTTATTGATAAAATCACTAACTGTTGAGGATGTTATAGTGCGCTTTCTAATATAACGTGGCTGTGGACAAATATCAAAGTTTAACGCAATTTCATATGTGATTAGATGGTGATCAGAGATGGTCTCATGTAGGGTGAGATTGGATAGATTCTTTATCTCAATGCCCCGTGTTAACACTAGGTCCAATGTGTGTTTGCATTGATGAGTGGGCTCAGTAACATTCTCCAAAATTGCGCATCCAAAATTGATTCAAATGCAATTTTAAGTGGATCATGATCCTTCTCAAAGTGAATATTGAAATCACCAACAATTAAGGCCTTTTCTGAAACGACAACTACACTTGAGAGAAAATCAGCAAATTCACAAGGAAATTCTGTATAAGGGCCAGGAGGACGATAGATTGTGATGAGCATAAAAGAGTGCTTCCTTTTTGATGCAGTGACTTTAAGAATAAGTACTTCAAAGGATTTAGTATCATAACTAGATTTTTGTGTTGTTTCAATGGTAGGGTCATAAATTGTGGCTACACCACCACCATGACCAGATGTTCATGGGCAACTATAATAGCTGAAGCCAGGGGGAGTGGACTCATTTAGGGAAATGTATTCATTGGGTTTAGCCCATGTTTCGCAGAGACATAATGCATAGAGTTTGTTATCAGTAATAATATCACAGGCAGTGAGTGCTTTAGATGTTAGAGATCGTTTATTTAAAAGCCCCAATTTAATGCTGGAAGTGCTGAAATATTGCGTTCGCTGCAGTGCCTTGGTGTTAATTCTAATTAGGCTGTTAAAAAATTTTTTGGGCGTTTGTGATAACAAGCTTTGCGGGGAACAGACACAGTCTCAATGCTGAAAAATTTATTAGCGTTAATCAGAGTGGGTGATATGGACATGCTACTCATCATACTAGCAGTAGAGAGATGGTCAGGAGGAACATTAGGAATTTTAATATTACTTACCTGCTCGCTATCAGTCACCTACCTGACTGATGTGACTGGGAATGACCAGTCAGTTCCGGCGCAGAACCACCTCAATGTTCTCAGAGAGATCTACGGATCCTAGACGGCTCGGATGCAGCCCATCCCAACGATACAGGGCCGGACATTCACGAAAGCACTCCCAGTTGTCGACGTAGTCCACGCCAACAGTGCCGCACCAATCCAGGAGCCAGGAGTGGAGCCCGAAGAGCCTGCTAAACGCCTCGCATCCTTGACGGTAGGTGGGCAGGGGGCCAGACACGATTGTCTTTTTCTGAGCGGAAGAACACACACCACTGAAAGAGTTGCAGTGTAAACATGTAGTATTCAGAAAAGAGTTTACGCTGTTGAAATGAATGGATTACATCAAGGATTACATCAGGATTACATCTTTTTAACAAGTTGTTCCACTTTTAAACTGCATAACACCAATCAAGTATTTCCTAGAAATTCTTGAAATAAAGACACAACTTTATTGGAGCTGGCATGATATGGCCAAGAGAGAAATGTGTAATATCTTGGAAACTGAAAGAATATTTCAGGTTTAAGCAAGAAAAAGAGAGTGTAACATTGTGCAGTTCAGCCTCTGTTTGCAGCTACAAAGATGCTTTTAGCCTCCAAAGATTCCTCTTCTAAAGAAGGGCTAAAGTTGCCCATAGCTTACTTTTCATTCACTGGATTTCACTCCGTCTGAATCAACTGATTCACAAGTTCCAAACCCATAGCTCTGTTCCACTTTAAAGTGTGTAGCAGGTTAAAATCTGGTTATATTTTCCCCTCCGATCATCCTTAAGAGGTGCTGTAATTATTTAGGGGGAGAGTCTTACCCCCCTATTTTAAATGGTGAAGGATTGATTTCAGAGCTCATGCCAGATAAGAACAGCTTTTCTCTGTAATCATACAGCCAGACAGTCTGTAGAAAGTACTAGAACAAGTGTCACATCCAGCCCCCTGGACCCAAATCTGTGTTCCCTAAATCTCTGAAACCAAAAGAGAACTCACTTGGCATGACAACTGCAACCTGGAGGAACAGTGCAGTGCAGAGAGCTGATCATTTGATTAAACCTTCCAGTATCTAACAGTACTAAATAATGTGCAAACTTTTAAAACAGAATAAAACATATCAATTCTCTTTAGCTGTTTTTTATCTTTTTATTTATTTAGTATATTATTTATTATCATGTTCAATTAACTTTTAATTAGCTACAGCCTTTTCATTTTAATCATTTTAGTTATTTTAATGTTCCCTTTCTAACATTAAACATAAATTGTCATCAGAAAAATGTCATGTATTTTTAATCTAAAGACTTTTTGCAACAGAAATTTCAGAGAAGAATGATTAAGTCTCCATTTAGGGCAATGAAACAAAATTTCCACAGCTCTATTTAACAATAGAAAAGGCAAAGAAGGGTTATGTTTTGGTTTGGAAATCTCAGCTCATGCAACAAAAATGTGTGATTATTTGTAAGGATGTTTTAAACATAACACTGTGTCGCTGAGCAGCTGCAGGGTCTGCCATCTTCATATCAATATACAGTGGCATGAAAAATAATTTACCCCTTCATTTTTTTTTTGCATTTTTGTCACTCTTAAATGTTTCAGATCATAAAACAATTAGTGAAAGACAACACAAGTAAACACAAAATGCAGGTTTTAAATTACGGTTTTTATTATTAAGGGATAAAATAATCCAAATCTATATGGCCCTGAGTTCAATTTCTCTAGCAACACCCAGGCCTGATTACTGCGCCACATGTTCTCAATCAAGAATTCACTTAAATAGGACATACATGACAAAGAGAAGTAGACCAAAAGATTCTCAAAAGCTAGACATCATGCCAAGATCGAAAAAAATTGAGTCACAAATTAGTAAGTGAGTAATTGAGATCTATTAGTCTGGAAAAGGTTACAAAGTAATTTCTAAAGTTTTGGGACTCCAGCGAACCACAGTGAGGGACATTATCCAAAAATGGTGAAAGCATGGAACAGTTGTGAACCTTCACAGGAGTGGCCGGTCGACCATTATTACCCCAAGAGCGCCATGACAATTCATCCAAGAGGTCACAAAAGACCCCACAACAACATCCACAGAACTGCAGGCCTCACTTGTCTCAGTTAAGGTCAGTATTCATTACTTCATCATAAGAAAGAGACTGGGCAAAAATGGCTTCCAAAAAGTTCAACTTTTGTCTCATCAGTCCACAGAGTATTTTCCCTTGGTAAGTCTTGGTGATCATAAATATGTTTTCTCACAAAATTGAGACGAGCCTTAATGTTCATTTTCCTAAGCGGTTTTTGTCTTGGCCATGCAGGGTGTGTGTCCCATTACATGTGGTGTAAAAGTAACAATATTTCTGAAATTAACATTATACCTACTGTAAAATTCGGTGGTGGTAGTGTGATGGTTTGGGGCTGTTGTGCTGCTTCAGGACCTGGAAGATTTCCTCAGAATTGAGTGATTCCATAATTTATTCCCTGTGCTTGTTCTAAAAATCTAACTGTTACTGGCTACCACAATTATTTTTCTTGATTTCTTTTAGTGTTTCTTAAAGCCAGAAAATTGCCGTTTGAAATGCCTTATTTTTTTGTCATATCTGTGATCTGTTTTTTTTTCTACAAAATTAAACGACTGAAGGAACATCCTCAGAGACTGGTGATTCCATAATTTTTGCCAGGGATTGTATGATATATTTCACTGAAATTGCTGATCCGAAATACAGTTATAAAGAAAGCCATGATAATTATCAGGGGTGCCCAAACTTTTTCATACCACTGTATAACTGGCGAGCCAGCCAGGAGCCTTTATATCAAGGACCAAGATTTGTCTACTGAAAAAGTCCAAAGTCAATTTTGAGCCACGAGCTGTGTCGACTTCAACACCTGCTGTGCTGTGTGAGATGAATATACACACATAAAGAGAAACATCTATCCAAACTACGTAGTAGTGAGTTGAATGGTGCTATCCTTGCTGAAGGAAATAATCAATGAATGGATAAATATTAAAGCTTATTAGATGCTAAGGTAACTACATTTAACAGGATTAAATTGGTTAATGAAGTAATATTGTAGATATGATAATGTGACCCTAAGCTTTGTCAACTCTTTGGAGATTTTAAAATAGTGCAAAAAGGTGTATCTCAGGAATAGGAGTTGGTATGACTTTTAAGTATATATAATTCAGTTATGATGGATGTTCAGCATAAATGTGGGTATTTGGTGAAGGCTGCAGTTCAACAAGAAAGTGGTAACTGTTTTTTTTTTCCTCACATGGGTGAGGAAAATAGATTTAGCTGGAAATTAGATTTAGCCACAACATTAACATTGACATCAAGATATTGTCTTCTGTTAGAAACAATAATTTGATTACTTTTGGTAAAGTAAAAAAGGACAAAGATAAAAATGACCAGTGGTCTAATACTAAACAAAGGTAGAGTCATGTCCATAAACTAATCAACAGTGTTTCAATCAGCGAGTATCCAAGTGTACAGTGTTATGGCAACATGCAGACACAGACTTCTACTCTCTATTTTTTGATAAGAAGTACATGTTGGTAATTCGAGAGGAGGCACGCCACTGTGAATAACTGATTGATGCTTCCTGAGATGCAGAGGGGAATTACAGTGTCAAACATTTTGTTTTCCATGACAGTTCTAATTAACCACTCTACATAGACTCTCAAACGAGCAATGAACTGGGTCTAAAAAACATTGTGTGCTAACAGTTTGGTTTCATTTAGACAGAAAGGCAGGCTGGTGACCCTACCATGGCCTTAAAGGTGCAATGAGATTTTTTAAGAGAAAATTTGAAGAGAAAACTTTTGGCAACATGGCTCTGTACAGTCTGCATAGTCCCTGAACTCATGAATAAGATGATCTCTGTTGTAAGTGATTCAGGTGACATCCATATGCAAACAGATCCCAAAATTTAGTAGAGGAAGTTGGCTCCTGTTATAATGATATAGTCCACAACTACACTGTTACTCTGAACACAGTACTCATGGTCCACAATCACTGGCACCACCCCCTCACCCGTTTGCTGGATGGCTCTTCTGGGTCGGACTGCATGGGCAGTGTGCTGTGTGCAGCTCTGCCAATCCCCAGACCATTTTGTGGTTTGTTTTCTTGTTCCACTGAAATAAAGAGGGAACTGTACAGACTTTCAACATCCTCTTTCCTTGTGATTTAATATAATTTTGTTGCGACTAAAATATATGGCACAATTCAGAGTTTTGGGAAAATGGTGGAAGCACAATACAGAGTTGTATCAATGTAATTGTAGCACAGTGGAACACAACATTGATCATGTGAACCTCACCACCTCCTCTGATATCTGTGGACATTTTATTAATTATATTCCTGCTTCGTGTATCTTTGCAGGTCTTGTAACCATCTGGATACAATCAGGAAACTGGTATGTCCACCAGAAGTCCGTATGCATATAGCCTAAACACCATAGAACAGTTCATAAAGGTTCTTAGAGATAATGACAATATGAGAGACAATCCACACACAAACATAAGGGGGTGGGGGCCGGATCTGAATTCTATTAACAGTATCTCATCAGTCAATGGT
The DNA here is from genome assembly GCF_029633855.1 of Hoplias malabaricus. NCBI lineage: Eukaryota > Metazoa > Chordata > Actinopteri > Characiformes > Erythrinidae > Hoplias > Hoplias malabaricus. The sequence continues at coordinate 2,882,862 of NC_089803.1, read as the reverse complement.
GTCTGATATCAGTTACTCTTCAGGTATTAATATCGCAGTTAAATAACACATCGCCAAATCCCCCAAAAATTACACTTTCAGATTTAAATAATACCTTTTACTTTTACAGTGCCCCAGTACAGCAATTAATACATACATTAATATTTATTAATCACTAAAAATAACACTGAAAAGTTCCCCCTCAAGCCGCATATCATCGTCAGAAAGTCTTTATCACATTATTAATGCATCTTTAAATCCAAATATCTGAAGATAATCCCTCATTCAGTGCTACTATTTTTGTTCTGGGTGAAGGCAGTGATGTTTTTGGAGACTATTCTGTTGAGTAAACCCCTTCCCACACACTGAACATTGATACGGTTTCTCTCCTGTGTGAATGCGCTGATGTTTTTGGAGACTACCCTGTTGAGTAAACCTTTTCCCACACTCTGAACAATGATACGGTTTCTCTCCTGTGTGAATGCGCTGGTGAGTTTGGAGATTACCCTGATAAGTAAAACTTTTCCCACACTCTGAACAGTGATATGGTTTCTCTCCTGTGTGAAAGTTCATGTGATCTTGGAGATTTCTTAGCTTCATAAAACTCTTCCCACACTCTGAGCAAGAATACGGTTTCTCTCCTGTGTGAATGCGCTGGTGGTAACGGAGAGAACTCTGTTCAGTAAAACTCTTCCCACACTCTGAACAGTGATACGGTTTCTCTCCTGTGTGAATGCGCTGGTGTGTTTGGAGATTACTCTGTTTCGTAAAACTCTTCCCACACTCTGAACAGTGATACGGTTTCTCTCCTGTGTGAATGCGCAGGTGTGTTTGGAGATTACCCTGTTGAGTAAAACTCTTCCCACACTCTGAACAGTGATATGGTGTCTCTCCTGTGTGAATGTACATGTGATCTTGGAGATTCCTTAGTCTCATAAAACTCTTTTCACACATTGAGCAAGAATACGGTTTCTCTCCCGTGTGAATGCTCTTGTGGTAACGGAGAGAACTCTGATCAATAAAACTCATCCCACACTCTGAACAATAATAGGGTTTCTCTCCTGTGTGAATGCGCTGGTGAGTTTCGAGATTACCCTGTTGTGTAAAACTCTTTCCACATTCTGAACAGTGATAAGATTTTTCTCCTGTGTGAATACGCTGGTGTCTTTGGAGATTACCCTGTTGAGTAAAACTCTTTCCACACTCTGAACAGTGATAAGGTTTCTCTCCTGTGTGAATGCGTTGGTGTGTTTGTAATCTATGCTGCTGAGTAAAACTCTTCCCACACTCTTCACAATCATATGTTTCCCGTTTGTGTTTATTTGTCTGAGTTTTTCTTCCAGATGTGTGAGTGTGGGGAGCAGCCAAGGATGTTTCCTGAGAACTGGAGCTTCCGCCCTCCATATCCTCACATTTAATCCCTCCTGATCTCAGCATTGTGTTATATTCCAATTGGAAATGTTTCTTGATGCACCTGTGGAAAACCGTGGAACTGTCTTGAACAACAGGAGCCAGACAAAATATCCAGAGAGATTTTTCTTTTCTGGAAGAAAAAAAAGAAAAAGAATGGTAAACTGATCAAATTCACTCTCCCCTGGTTCTATATTGGTCTGATTGGGGCAGCTGTGTTCTAATGAGTAATGAATCATGTTTGGAAGGTCGCTGGTTGTATTCCCATGACCAGCAGGAAAAGAAGAAAAACAGTAGTCTCCTCCTTCAACATCCCCAGCTGAAGTGCCTTAAAGCAAAGTACCTGAACAATTTCCATTTTATTGTCTGTTTTAAGGGTGAAAAGTAAATTAAAATATACACACAGATAGCGGTGTAAATGACAGAAAAATACTCTCAACCATCACAGAGCAGAACCTTTTCTAATATAAAACACATGAACATAGAGTCATTCATCGTGTGCATGTATTACTTAATCCTGATGATAAATGATTACACACATTTTCTGAGCTGCTTTATACTGCTCTCTCCCTAGCCCCACAAAACAAACCCGGTGCTATGCTAATTAATACCCGTCTAGAAACCACTCATGTCGAACCAGCATTTAATCTTTGATAAAAATATAAATTAACTACTGAGCTTAAAATTAAAAAGTACAGAAATGTACAAATACTTAGTGTCCCATAATACCCTGTGATTAAAAATAATTTGTTTAGCTTTAATTCAATGTGAATTTGCTTTAAATTTTAATTTAAATAAAAAAGATAAAATGATCAGTCATTAATATCAATATTGACTAACTCCAAGGTGTTAATTATTGGTTATTGTATTAACCCAAATATTTCAAAATTAGTGCATCCCTTTTTGACACCTTCATACTGTTTCAAGAGACAGAAGACAGCTGCTGCATGTTCAGTTAAAATAAATTAATTTCACTCTGAAACTATAGATTAATAATGTGTTCATCAAATCCTTATTTCTAAAAAAATCTGTTTAAGTAAATTTAACAGCTTTTGACCTGATGAATATCTTTTTGGAAAATGCAAGATTAATCTCTCATTTAAAAATGTATGATATAGTTCATGTACATTTTAGAATGAGATAAAAAATTGATCAAATATGAGCCTGGCCATTGCTGAATTGGTACTGCAGCACCATTTAAACCCACTGGCTTTCTTAATAAGCTCATATCATTAAGTATTAACAAAATACATAAACATTTGTTTCCAAAAAAATGAAAGCAGTAAAATATTAATTCTGTTAAATATTTGAAGAAGGAGCCCCTGCTCCCTTTATTAATGCTTTTTTGCTTTCTCGTCCACCACCTGAAACAATAACACTCAACTTCAAATACATTTCTCCCACTCTTTTGTAATTTACTGGCAAATGTTTTGTAGTATTAAATATGGCAATTGTAAATTTAAAAAAAATATATATATATATATATATATATATATATCAACAAGTTTGAAAATGGCAAGTGAAAATGTATTGGTCTTTGCAATCACCCTGTCAGATAAGTTTCAGTGTCATGATAAAGCAGTGTGGGTAACTGTACACATTTAACCCATTTCACTTAAGAATTAAAGTCAAATTAAATAAAACAGAAGTTAATAACATGTGCTATTTCAGAAGTCTCCAACACTTAACACTTTGTTTCCATCAATTTCCTGGTGCTTTTTGAAGCATGTTTGGGGTCATTGTCCTGCTGGAAACCCATGACCTAGAACCCAAACCCAGCTTTCTGACATAGGGCCGAAATCCCAAAATCCTTTGGTAATTATCAGATTTGAAGATGATGCCTTGCACACAGGAACCAAGTGTCAGAGGCAGTAAAACCACCCCAAAAAATGTCGAACCTCCACCATATTTGACTGTAGGTACTGCGTTCTTTTCTTTTAAGGCCTCATTCAGTAAACAGTAGAAGGAAGTGCTTCATTAAAAAGCTCTATCTTGCTCTCATCTGTCCACAAGGATTTTGGCTTACTCACTCACATTTTGGCCAATTGCAGTCTTGCTTTTTAATGTCTGTATCAGCAGTGGGGTCCCCTGCTGTGTCCTCCCATTACATTTCATTTCAATTCAAATTTTGATAGATAGCTTGAATTTCTTTGGAATTTGATTGGGGCTGCTTATCCACCATCCATATATGCTCTGTTGCAGCCTTTCAGCAATTTTCTCTTTCGTCCATGTTCAAGGGTATTAGCTACGGTGCCACTGGCACCGTGGACAATGGAATATAAAGATCGCTGGACATGGACTTTTAACTTTAAGATTGTTTATATTTCCACAATTTTGGTTCTCAATTTCACAGTTTTCTTCTCCTTTTTCTATTCTCCATGCATAGTGTGGCACACACAGACACACAATGCGAAGATTCACTCAAATTTCAAATTATCTCTTTTCTTTACCTGGTTTCAGGTGTGATTTTATATTACCCACACCTGTTACTTACAACAGGTGAGTTTAAATGAGCATCAAATGCTTGAAACATTTATCCGTTATTTATCCATTATTTTTCCATTATTTCCATTATTTATCCAACGTTATTTATCCATAACTTAGCCAATAATTTTGTCTGGCCCATTTTTGGAGTTTTGCGTAAAACTATCAATTTTTGATTTTTTCCTCATGTTCCAATACACCAATGGTTCCCAAAGTGGAGGGCACTCAGTTATTGCAGGGAGGTGCGGCAAGGCAAATGAGCTACACAGGTTTGAGCACTGCTAGTAAAAGATGAACAAGGTTGTGGGAGTTAAACATGCAGCAGATGATGAGTTTTCTCAAGTCACAAATTCCAAAAGGAAAACTAGAAAATATGATGAGGCATATATCAAAGCAAACTAATACCAGTCACTGAAGAGATGGGGGTATTAAAATGTGTCAGTTTTACAGAGCAAATGTGCAGGTTTTAGGCTTTTTCTCTTAGAAACCCATTTATAATTTCTTTTTTGTGTAGGGAAGCAATTAGGAACAAATATGTTTAACAATGACTGTTATGCACAATCACTTTATTTTTGTTTATTTTTTTTGCTAAAAATTGTTGCTGTTTTTATAAATGTATAAATTCCAGTGGAGCTTGGAAGTAAACAATGTACATGTCAATACAGGGGTGCGAAAATATGACAAAAGAGGGGCATGGCAGAAAATGTTTGGGAACCACTGAAATACACACAAACAATATAAACTTGTATAACAAAATATGTAATTGCAATAATCTCCTGAGAATACTTTATTTTCTGGAATAATTTCAGGGCTGCCAATGCTTTCTGCTGTGACCGTTTATACAGGATGTCAAGGAACCACACAGAGTCATGGAAAAGCTATTTTGCTATTTTCAGTCACTTCTTAATAAGTACATTTACCTTGTGTAAAGTGAGAGATTAATGTTTTGATTTTCAAAACATGTATTATGTATTGATGTATTATGAAGTAATACTTTTTCGATGTATACAATATTCCTTCCTGTGGAAAGATATATTAGCATCAGCTAATCTGCACAATTTTATTTTTCAGTGAGAAAATGATAGAGCTGCCGTCAGCCATCCCCGGTGCCCAAGGAGCAGTTGTGGGTAATATATTTTAGGTTCTTTCATGATGTTCATGTATCTGGCCTTAAAGGGGAAGAGTACTGGGTTAGAAACAAGACTATATCAGAATTAATCGGGCTGAGTCCGAACTTTTTTCCTGTTTGATGAGGGTAAAAAACTATTTGGAGTGGTGCCTAAAATTAGTTTGTCAAGTAAGCTTCGATAAATACACTTTTTTCTGCAGTTAAATGAATCATATTCTTTTTCATGATATTCTAATTTTATCACCAGTCTCCTCCCATGGTCCAAAAACACATGTTGGTAGGTGGATTGGCAACTCCAAAGTGTCCATAGGTGTGAGTGCGTGAGTGAATGTATAAGTGTATATTGCCCTCTGAGGGACTGGTGCCCCTCCAGGGTGTTCCTGCCTTGCACCCAGTGACTGCTGGTAGGCTCCGGACCCACTGTGACCCTGAACAGGATAAGTGGTTACAGACAATTAATTAATTAATTAATTTTAAAGGGACACTCTGTGGCTGCTATGCCAGGTCCTCTGCTGGTTACTGGACTGAGTACAACTTCTGAATCACGGTTCAGATGGCTCTCATGAGAAATGCGTTAACGCTTTATGGCACAAATCTCCTAGCTAGAAGAAAGAAGCTCTGTATTCCCATTATGGCAAAGACAGCAGGAAGAAAGAAAAATAAGAATGAGAGACTTGAAGTCGCTTCGTATGAGGAACAATGCCATTCTGTTCAATACCTGAGTACTGACACTGAGGTTTGAGGATGTCCTAAAATGTACACCGTACTAGTAATTAGTTCAGGATGTTCAACTTAAAGGAATAGGTATAATCGGGGTGTAAATATCTTAAACACAGCTATTTACCTTCAGTAAAACACGGTATAAACGGGGTGTAAATATCTTAAACACGTTTATCTTCAGTAAAACACGGTATAAACGGGGTGTAAATATCTTAAACACGTTTATCTTCAGTAAAACACGGTATAAACGGGGTGTAAATATCTTAAACGCATTTATCTTCAGTAAAACACGGTATAAACGGGGTGTAAATATCTTAAACGCGTTTATCTTCAGTAAAACACGGTATAAACGGGGTGTAAATATCTTAAACACGTTTATCTTCAGTAAAACACGGTATAAACGGGGTGTAAATATCTTAAACGCATTTATCTTCAGTAAAACACGGTATAAACGGGGTGTAAATATCTTAAACACGTTTATCTTCAGTAAAACACGGTATAAACGGGGTGTAAATGTCTTAAACACATTTACCTTCAGTAAAAACAGGTCTTAATTTCTCTCCGACACACAGCTCTCCTCCTGCTTCTCCCTCTCACACACACTCCGCTCCACAACACCCGCCCCCTCTCACACGATTGGCTGGAAAATCTGAACAGCTGCTCTCCTATTGGACAGTCCCCGCAGAGAGCCCGTTCTCGCTCCAGAGGATCATTTCTATAGGTGTTTCCGTGACTCGCTCCTCACAGACCACACCAAACACTCCATATATGTAACGCTGCAGGACGGAGCGCACTTGGGCGTGGTCAGTTGGCGAGGCACCTGTCAATCATTTTCGACTGCAGCCAATCTGATGCTAGACTTGTTGTCAATTACATTTTATTAAGCCAATCGACAAGGATTTACTTGAGGAGTTACTTGTTAGTCATTTTTTTCCATTGCAGCCATTCGCTTTAACAGATCTTTCAGAAAAAGGTTGAAATTTATAAAACTGGATAAAATAATAAACTCTAATATTACTATTAATATTAATACACATTTGATACTTTTGTTTTATTGTTAGGCTATGTGTCGCATACAGAACAATCTGCTTATTTAAGACACCCACATTTGTCTTGCACTCTTAGAATACTTTGTATCAGTGTTATATGAAAAAAAAAAGTGATTATACATTTCTAACTAAACAAGTACTCACTTCTCTGAAAAATTCTACTCGTAAATGTCAGTTAAACCACGGTTTCTGGATAGCTGTGCTACTGCATAAAATCAAAGTGGTATTCATAATTATTTTTTGATAATTCAGTTTTATTATTACTTTGTATTATTATTCAATACATTGTTCATATTTACAATAAACCAAATAAATGGTAAAGAATGTTATTTTTCCACAAATATATATTTGAATTTCACACATATACATATTCCTCCTCGACATATACACCATGTGAAGGACATCCACACTGAAATGCTTGGGGTGAGGCTGAGAAAATGGCTCTACAGCTGTACAATACAGTGTGTACAGGTGAAAAGGTGACTATAACAGTACATGCAGCAATGTACTAAACATATAATAATGTGCAGCTCCATAAGTAATTTTTGGGAATTTTAATACAAACCAGATTTGAAAAAAGTTGGGACACTAAACAAATTGTGAATAAAAACTGAATGCAATGATGTGGAGGTGGCAAATGTCAATATTTTATTCGTAATAGAACATAGATGACAGATCAAAAGTTTAATCTGAGTAAATGTAACATTTTAAAGTAAAAATATGTTGATTCAAAAATTCAGTGTCAACAAATCCCAAACTCTACTGGATGCTGGTGATCTCCGGGCCCTTAAACGTCACTGCACCTCAAACAGGAATGCCACTGTCAAGGAAATAACAGAATGGGCTCAGGAATACTTCCAGAAAGCATTGTCAGTGAACACAATCCACCGTGCCATCCGCCGTTGCCAGCTGAAACTCTACAGACCACATTCTGCAGCAATCACAACATCATGGCTACGTAGGAGAAGGATCCGGGGACTGAAATGGCCAGCCTGCAGTCCAGATCTCTCACCTATAGAGAATATTTGGGCAATCATAAAGATGAAGATGCGACAAAGAAGGCCCAAGACGATTGAACAGTTAGAGGCCTGTATTAGACATGAATGGGAGGGCATTCCTATTTCTAAACTTGAGAAACTGGTCTCCTCTGTCCCCAGACGTCTGTTCAGTGTTGTAAGAAGAAGGGGGGATGCCACACAGTGGTAAAAAATGGCCTTGTCTCAACTTTTTGGGGATTTGTTGACGCCATGAAATTTTGAAACAACATATTTTTCCATTAAAATGATACATTCTCTCAGTTTAAACTTTTGATCTGTGATTTGTGTTGTATTCTGAATAAAATATTAGATGTTGGCACCTCCACATCATTGCATTCAGTTTTTATTCACAATTTGTTTAGTGTACCAACTTTTTTGGAATCCGGTTTGTAAATAAGCATCTGAGGGATGAATTTATGATTGTTAAAAGGGATTTATGATTGTTAAAAGTTAAAATTGTTAAAATTGTTAATGAACAAATGAACGAAGAAAGGAACTATTTACAATAATGTCCAGTAAAGTCAAAGTCAGTCTTTGGCAGCTTGTTCAGCACTGCAGGACACTGGGTTCAGTGTGCTGTCCTTCAGTTTGCGTGATCTCACAACTTTATTGCAAACCTAATTATCACTAATTATAAGTGATGTACTGGTAGATTCTGTATAAATAATGCTGTGAAATAAGCACAGTTTATTTGTAGGCTACCACTGCTGATGACCGACATGACAAGTCCCGCTAAAAGCACCATCCACTGCATGTTTGCTATCAAATTCTCTGCCAACACTAATGAATTTTTAAACGCAGTGCTGCAGACTGGACGGGAGGAGTTCCACAACATTGTTGTGTTCAGTCCCGCGAAGAGAAACAAGTTTCTGCAGGCTGCACCTGAAAAGCATAAAGAAGGCCATAAGTAAGTAATTTTCCTATGCAGACTTCCATAAACAAGTCACTGTTTAAGCAAGCTTATGTTAACGTGCTATTTGATGTTTTTCTAGTTTCAGGGGAACATCTGACTTCGAAATGATTGTCAACAACAAGGCTGATGTTTCAGTGATCACAGTGCGGTTCAACACATGGACGCCCCCAACCCAGAAGACGAGTCTGCAGAAGGTCTGCACAATGCAAGCAGGCAGAAAGGTAAGCACTTTAAACATGTTTGTCCGTTCAATGCTTTCTGTTTACAGGTGAGCCTGGTGAAAACCATAGACCTCTCCATCAGTCCCTCTACTCGTATGGTGAACGTCCGTGGGGCGGTGCAGGAGGTGAAGAGCTGCAGAATGTCTGACAGTACTGCACAGATGATGTTACAGCTCTGGGAGAAGCACATCGACGTACTCCAGGCGCTGTCCTCGTATGTCTTCACTGAACTGTCAACCAGATCATTCGAGAGAAAGATTCTGCTCACCACCATCGTCGGCACCAGCAGCAGCAAAATCACTGGCCTAAAGGTCCCTGACATAGCCGCCAACTCCGCAGATGCGGGGCTGACCTCAGTCACGGGCCCCATTCACGCGCTGGAAATAAGGGCCACCATGAACTGCAGTCTGTGCGGCAGCCGGCAGGAAAATTTGAGCCCACAAACAAATTCAACCACTTGCAGAAGTGCCAAATAATGCAAAAGACAGCTACCTACAACATAATACTCTCTGGCACAATCAAAATTAACGATGACAGCCAGCGGTACACGCTGTGTGTGAGCAATTGTCCTCTGGTCACTTACCTGAAACTTATAGAATCTGGACAGAGCCTAGGAGCTAGAGGAGCACTTTCTTGGACAAACTAGTGTCTGTGTTACCTTTGACAACAAGCTCCGCGTCTCTGAGATCACACAAACTGAACCCAGTGCCCTGCAGTGCTGAACAAGCTGTCAAAGAGTGACTTTGACTTTACTGGGCATTATTATAAATAGTTCATTAGAGTATATACTGAACAGAGCTGATATTGTACTTTATGGTTTTTATGTTCTTAATTTTCACATCGCCATGTTCTGCTTACTAAAAGAAACTTTAATTTGTCCATTAGGTTTAAATGTGTTTTGGCAGACTTTTCTAATGTTGTTTTCCAGTTTATTAAATTATTAATGCTGTTTGTATTTTCACTGCAATTTTTAAAAAATAAATTTCTTCTAATTTAACTTTAGTGTGAACATTTGGCTTATGTTTTTCTTTGAAAGTTCCTAGAAGGTCCCTGAATGCACCACAAACACAAACGTCTAATGCCTCAAAGTTTTAAAAATTTGTCAGTAAAATGACTGCTACGGACTTCATCTCTATAAATTCGTCAGCTTAGTGTAATAATATAATAGTGTAAATATATTATATATATATATATATTTTTTTTTTTTTACTTTAAGTTGGCATTAAAATAAACTCAACTCTTTACACACAGGCTGAATAAGGTTTAGACACATCTCCTCTGCCTTTCGCCGTGTCAAACTGGTGAATTCTCTTGTCCGTCATCTCTCATCGGTAATTGGTGAGTTTGTCCGTCCATCAAACTTTTTACTGAACCTGACCAATGGACTATCAAAAAAATCACTAAAGCCTTACACATCCAGTCTATTACCCTCAATGTTTTATTCAGTCCACATCAGAGGAATGATCAAAATTATTTATAACCACTGAGGTGAGGGTGAGGTGATTTGGAAAACAGCGATGAGGACAACGGAGCTTCTGAGACCGAGGAGTTTAAGTGAAATGACAAAGAGGAATATCAAAAAAATATATACCCAATTGAAGAGTGGTAAATGTATTTTATATATATAAAAAAAGGTTTTTTTCCTAATATCTCAGTAATGGTGGACTTTGGTGTGTGGCTAATGCTGCTTTTGTTCACAAAGAAGGAAATTAATGTGTCATAATATTAACACGTGTATCAGTAGGTGAAGGAGGTTTTGCCGCTGTTAAACTCAAATGATGTAAAGATGGGCCACATTTTCTTTTTTCGATTAGAGTTCTTTTTATTTTTTCCTCTATGCTAGGACTATTTTAGAGTGTTGGTCTAGGTGTTTTTTTTTCTTGTTCCCACTTTGCCATTTTTTGCAATAAAATCCAAAATAATTACGTCTATTTCTTAGCCTTTAATTTACACATGGACATTTTTTAGTTTCAGATATTCAATCAATCAATTAATTAATTAGGTAGTAATTTTTTCAAGATCAACTCTGTGGCTGTTCTTTCAGAACTTTCATCCAAATATTCTTGTTAATCAAATCACCTTTTCAAAATTCCACTGTAGTATCACACCATAACCCTACCTACCTGCTACACCGATCAGGTTTGCACTTAGATGGCCCGGGGAGCGCTATAAGAGTAATGTTTTTTTTTTTGTTGTTGTTTTTTTTACTTTTCCAGTGCTTTAAATACAATCCAGCCATCACTGCTTAAGGGGAAGTTGGAAGGAGCTGGTGTCAACTGTCATCTGGCTGCATGGATCACTGATTACCTCATCAACAGACCACAATACGTGAGGCTAAGTTACTGCGTGTTTGATGTGGTGGTATGCAGCATGGGAGCCCCCCAAGGTACAGTTCTCTTTCCTTTCCTGTTTACACTCTACACATCAGACTTCAGTTATAACTAGGACAGCTGCCACCTCCAGAGGTTCTCTGATGATGCGGCCATTTTTGGACATATGTCAGAGGGGAACAATCTGGAGTATAGAGAGGTCATCACCAACTTTGTGAACTGGTGTGACCTCAACAAACTGTGTATTAAGACAAAGAAGCAAGACAAAGGAGGTGGTGAGTGATTTCAGGAAGAAGGCTACCCAAATTACACCAGTTAATATCCAGGGTGTGAACATTGAGATTGTGGAGGAGTATATATATATATACCTGGGTGTTCACCTTAGCAATAAAGTGGACTTGTCAATCAACACGTCTGGTACAAGAAGGGCGAAAGTCGTCTCCACTTGCTGAGGTCCTTTGGGGGGTGCAGGACATTGCTAAGGACTTTTTATGACACTGCAGTGGCTTTAGTGATTTTCTACGCTATGGTCTGTTGGGGCTGTGGAAGCTCAGATAGGAACAGGAAGAGGCTAAAGAAACTGGTCAGAAGGCCTGGCTCAGTCTTAGACTGTCCTCTGGACTCCATATAGGAAGTAGGGACAGGAGAATGTTAGCAAAACTGACATCAATTGTGGATAACTCATCTCACCCCCTATATGCGACAGTGGGAGCCTTGAGCAGCTCCTTTAGCAGACGACTGTTACACCCACAGTGTAGGAAGGAGAGATACTGAACGTCATTCATACCTATTGCTGTTAGATTATACAATACTCACAATATGTAATATACACTATTATAGGCTGCCTCCCTACTGAACCAGCATAGACCAGCAAGGCCTGTCACCAGCAAAACCAGCATATATATTGTTGTGTATGCTAATATGTTTGTCAGAAGCAATGGAAGATGGTATCCTAAATCTAACTCAAACCAGCATAGACCATCATTAAATGCTCGCTATACACCTGAAGTTCTATGCATTATGCCACTTTAAGCCTACTTGCAAAATCGGCTTCATTGATGCTTTGTTAGGCCCATCTGGCCATGAGGCCATGCAGATTTTTGCTTCACTTGACACCTTGTCTACACGTTCCTAGTGCAAATATTGTTCTGGATTAACTCTTTGGGATGTATTTAATAATTGCTTGAAGACTTGGACATTAGTCCTATTGCTTCCAAACAAGTCAATCACACAAGAACCCCGTTAATTGCCGCTTGCTGCTATATATATTATTTGGTATCATGTTAAACCTTTTGTGTACCCACCTTAGCATTTTCTTCTGCCTTTGTGTTTTCTAGAGTTCCCTGTGCAACACATGAGCTGCCAAATGCATTTAGTGGACATAAAAAGAATTAAAAAAAATTCACTTATGATCTATTTCAAGGTAATGTTAACAGCTGGGTATTAAGAATGTAAATTTACCTAAACATTATATCAACAATTTTTTTACATATGTAGAAAAAGACCAATATGTACATATAATCAAATTATATTGTGTTTTGGTAATTAATAGATTTGATAATCTCGATACATGGATTCTCAAACTAGCAATGGACTAGGTCTGAAGAACATCATGTGCTAACATTTTGTTACTTTTAGACAGAAAGGCAGGCTGGTAAGTTTGCTAGGGAAAAAGTCTGCCATTAGGAAGCTCTATCAACCACTACAGCCGTGTCAGGGAACAGGGGAGATATGATGCTGGATTACCTGAAGATCATTCTGCCACTCACAGGACCTTCAAATGTTAGAGCTCCATCATTTAGACTGAAAGGCAGGCCAGTGAACCTACCATGGCCTTAAAGGTGTAATGAGATGTGTTTGAATAGAAAACTTAACTTTGAAGTAGCTGGGAAGAAGGCATTTGGCAACATAGCTTGATACACTCAACAATTACTTGGGTGTCTGCATAGTCCCTGAACCATGAGGAAGAATATCTCTAATGTTTTCAGGTGACATCCATATGACAACTGATCCTAAAAAGCAGTAGAAGTTGGCCCCTGTTGTAATGATACGGTCCACAACTTCACTGTTTCTCTGAACACAGTACTCATGGTCCACAATCACTGACATCACCTCCTCATACATTTGCTGGATGATCTCCTCAGGCTCCTCTGGGTTGTACTGGATGGGCGGTGTGTAGTGCTGCCAAAGCTCAGACTGGATCTGTGTTTTAGTGTAGTTACTCCAATTCAATTAAAGTTTGAATTGCCCCAACTTTCAACATCCTTTTTTTTGTGACTTACTGATAATTTGTTGCTACTAAATATATATGCTGCGTATCTTTGTGTGACATGTTTTGTGTGAAACAATCTTGTCTTATTTTAACTACTTGAAACCAAGTTCAAAGTCTGTTGGAAAATGCTAGAAGCTCAATACGGAGCACAGTGAAACAACTTTTATCATGTGAACCTCATCCAATTTGCTTATGGCTGTAGACATTTTATTGATTATATTTGTGCTTCATATTTCTTTGCAGGTCTTGCCAGCATCTGAATACAACACACAAACTAGTATGTCCACCACTGTAGAAACCAGCAATCAGACTAGACCCATGCACATAGTCTAAACACCATAGAACAGTTCATAAAAGTCCTTACAGAAAACAATTTGTGAGAGAATCCACACACACATGAGGGGTGAAATAGGATCTGTAATAATGATTCCTAAATTAATAATTTAATTAATAATTAAAACACAATCCTATTAACAGTATCTCATCAGTCAATGGTGTTGTGTATCTAATTTTTTTATGTATTAATACCCCATGTCTTCAAATGTCCAAACATTACACGTTCAGCTTTTAAAGGATACTTTTTACTTTGAATGCCCCCTAATACAGTAATTGATAAAGTTAGATTAATATTAATCTCTAGAAATAACACTAAATGAAAAGTTCTCCAGAAAGCAGTACATCATCAGAAAGTCTTTATCACATTCATAGTCTTTATCATGCTTCTTTACATCATAACATCTGAAGAAACTCACTCACTCTGTGCTACTGATTCTGTTCTGGGTAAACGCACTGATGTTTTTGGAGATACCTGCGTTTAGTAAAACCCTTCCCACACTCTGAACATTGATACAGTTTCTCTCCTGTGTGAATGCACTGGTGTTTTTGGAGACTACCCTGTTGAGTAAACTTTTTGCCACACTCTGAACAGTGATAGGGTTTCTCTCCTGTGTGAATGCGCTGATGTCTTTGAAGACTACCCTGTTGAGTAAAACCTTTCCCACACTCTGAACAATAATACGGTTTCTCTCCTGTGTGACTGCGCTGGTGTTTTTGGAGACTACCCTGCTGAGTAAAACTCTTCCCACACTCTGAACAGTGATACGGTTTCTCTCCTGTGTGAATGCGCTGGTGTTGTTGGAGACTACACTGTTGAGTAAAACTCTTCCCACACTTTGAACAATGATACGGTTTCTCTCCTGTGTGAATCCGATGGTGTTTGTGGAAATGACTCTTTTGAGTAAAACGCATCCCACACTCTGAACACTGATATGGTTTCTCTCCTGTGTGAATGCGCTGGTGTCTTCTGAGAATACTCTGATGATTAAAACTCATCCCACACTCTGAACAGTAATATGGTTTCTCTCCTGTGTGAATGTACATGTGATCTTGAAGATAACTTTGTCTCATAAAACTCTTCCCACACTCTGAGCAAGAATAAGATTTCTCTCCTGTGTGAATGAGCTGGTGGGCACGGAGGTGACTTATTTGAGTAAAATGCTTCCCACACTCTGAACAGTGATAGGGTTTCTCTCCCGTGTGAATGCGCTGGTGTTTGTGGAGACTACTCTGCTCATTAAAACTCTTCCCACACTCTGAACAGTGGTACGGTTTCTCTCCTGTGTGGATGCGCTGGTGTCTTTGTAGATGGCCCCGTTGAGTAAAACTCTTCCCACACTCTTCACAATAATAAGTTTTCCGCTTGTTTTCACTTGTCTGAGATTTTCTGTCAGATGTGCGAGTGTGGGGAGTATCCAATGATGTTTCCTGAGAACTGGAGATTCTGTCCTCCATATCCTCGCATTTAATCACTCCTGATGTCAACATTGTGTTACATTCCACTTGGAAATGTTTCTTGATTAATGTGTGGAAAAGCTGTAGAACTGTCTTGCATAAGAGCTGTTGAAAATATCCAAAGGGATGGGTTTTCTTTCCTGGAAAAAGAAAAATATAAAACTGTCAAATTTGCTCTCCCTTGGTTTTCTATTGATCTGATTCAGGGCAGCTGTGACTTAAGGGTTTGTGGAGCGGGTTTGGGTCTGGAAGGTTAATGATATATTTTAATGTATTTAATAAGTGTGTTAATAATTAAGGAATTTAAATTGTGATATTTACATTTTCATAGAAATATTAAGCTTCTATAACTGTCCAGAAAGTACATATAATAACAGTAACTGAGTGTAATTGGTACATGACTTTTATCGGTTTTATTATTCTTGAAGTAAACTGTTTATTGGTGTGATAAATTAGTTGTGAAAAAAACTGTGCTGATTTTGTGAAATAAAACACGATTTAGAAAGCTTCTCAAGCAATCAGAGTGTGTGCCAAGAACTAACTGTTGTATAATGTTAAATATATAATATTAAAACTTGGAAAATTACAGAGAAAATGCCAAAACATAAGATTCATGTGACTTACAAGGTTACTGGTATTACAGATAGGCCAACTCAGAGTTAGAAATCTTGCCCAAGGACTCTTATTGGTGTAGCAGAGACTGGTTGCCCAGATGTGGAATCAAACCAAGGTCTTTCATATGTGCCAATGATGTAAAAACCGTACCACACCGACCACCTTTTCTGGAGGTTCTGCTTCTACAACCAACACTCTGCAGCATTGGTGCGATGGCTGAGTCTTGGTCTGATACGTATGTGTCTGCACTTTTGTGCAATTTGATTACAAGGAAACCCCATGCAAATGCATGAAGCCTGACAGATCCCACCTAATTGCGCTGCACCTTTCTTGCAACACATTAAAACAAAGCCTGATGAATTCAGAATCAAGTTCTGGATTGCAGCTGACTTGGAGACAAAATATATGTGCAAAGCTAATCCATATTTAGGAACGGACCCAAGGCGACCAAATGTGAAAGACTCTCTGAGAATGTCATCATGAAACTTATGGAGCCATTTCTGGGCAAGGGCATTTAAAAAAGATTAATTATTATATACTCTAATTATACAATTTTTTTATTAACACATTTAAAGAGCTGACAAAACCATTCAATCCTTGATTCAACAGATGACATGATAAAAAATAATTATAATAATCACTATTTCATTAAAGGAGAGGTGAAACAATCCATTAAAGACACTTTAATTAAATACACAAAAAAGCTTAAAAATATTTTACTAATTTAGCGAGAAGACAAATTTTATATATTTATTTAAAAATATATTCCTTATCAAGCTTTGGGTTGGTAGCTCAGTGAGTTTGGTAACTGGCCAGTCTAGAGTGGAGAGGAATGAGATAATTTCAGATTTATTACATAATTAACAAATTCAAGAGTGCAACATAAAAAATAAATAAATAAAAAAAGGAATGTGCAGAAATGTCAGACGTGGTCTGATTGTTAAGGAACTGTGCTTGTAACAGAAAAGCTGCCTGTTCAATCCCCAGAGACATTCATGACTTAAGTGCCCTTGAGCAAGACACACAACGGCTCTCTGGGCACCATGGCTAGTGCTCACCTTGCATGAGTGCTCACTGCCCCCTAGTGTGTATGTAAATCTGTGTTTCACTGCACGAATGGGTTAAATGTGGAGAAAAGGTCCCCTGTGTGCAGGCACAGTGGCCAAAAAAGTGTGATTCTAATTCTAATGCTAAAACAACAATTCAGAAACACCAATTATGGCTGATCTAAGTGCTCTAACTACTGAAACAATGAACCACACAAATATTAATTCTTTCAGCAATAGAGAGCACTTTTCATCCTAGATCTTGCCTAGATCATACATTAAGCCACATTAAGTGTTTCAGACTCTTCCATTGGAGCTAAAGCTCACTTCATCCAGAATCATTTATGACCATATGCTTCAATGTTAACCACATTTAATGCTATCTACAGTTTCAGATTGGTTCTACTCTGTGGTGATTTTTATCATTGTGATACACTTTCAATTTGTTTGTTAATAAATGTTACCTCAGCTCCTACACTAAACACCGTAAATGCCCCCGTCTCATTGTAAAATGTAAAATTGGATTTCAGCTCGCCACAAAGTCATTTATGGCGTTTTATACATCACAGGTTGCAGATTTCCTGAGAAATATTAGTATAGATGGTTCATTTTACTTACACTTGTAAACAGTCTTCTCCTGTGTGTCTGCCGTTACTCTGCTCCTCTTCTCCAGGTGAAATATGGGATATGGAGAAGGGCACTTGCACAATGATGCAGTGACGTACATGTCTGTTTACACTATTTTATGGTGTTTGTAGTTGTATATCATCGCTGCCTGATAAAAATATTTTTAGTGTTTTTCTGTTTTTACATGTTAAATCTGGCCATTGATCTCTGTCTGTTCATAGCAGTTAATATCAAAATTACCAATGAAAAGCTGGAAAATCTAGACAGTCCAAGCAAATCTCTCCCATCTGAGTACGACATCCGGGAACTTTTCAAATTGCCTGATACATACCAGGTATTTAGACACACTACGTCGTGTCACATACTAGATTTGCCTATTAACTATTCTGAGATTTCAGACGCAGCCCATAGACTCACTAAAACACGGTATAAACGGGGTGTAAATATCTTAAACGCGTTTATCTTCAGTAAAACACGGTATAAACGGGGTATAAATATCTTAAACCCGTTTATCTTCAGTAAAACACGGTATAAACGAGGTGTAAATATCTTAAACCCGTTTATATTCAGTAAAACACGGTATAAACGAGGTGTAAATATCTTAAACGCGTTTATCTTCAGTAAAACACGGTATAAACGGGGTGTAAATATCTTAAACCCGTTTATATTCAGTAAAACACGGTATAAACGGGGTGTAAATATCTTAAACCCGTTTATATTCAGTAAAACACGGTATAAACGAGGTGTAAATATCTTAAACGCGTTTATCTTCAGTAAAACACGGTATAAACGAGGTGTAAATATCTTAAACGCGTTTATCTTCAGTAAAACACGGTATAAACGGGGTATAAATATCTTAAACGCGTTTATCTTCAGTAAAACACGGTATAAACGGGGTGTAAATATCTTAAACGCGTTTATCTTCAGTAAAACACGGTATAAACGTGGTGTAAATATCTTAAACCCGTTTATATTCAGTAAAACACGGTATAAACGAGGTGTAAATATCTTAAACGCGTTTATCTTCAGTAAAACACGGTATAAACGAGGTGTAAATATCTTAAACCCGTTTATATTCAGTAAAACACGGTATAAACGAGGTGTAAATATCTTAAACGCGTTTATCTTCAGTAAAACATGGTATAAACGAGGTGTAAATATCTTAAACGCGTTTATCTTCAGTAAAACACGGTATAAACGGGGTGTAAATATCTTAAACGCGTTTATCTTCAGTAAAACACGGTATAAACGTGGTGTAAATATCTTAAACCCGTTTATCTTCAGTAAAACACGGTATAAACGAGGTGTAAATATCTTAAACCCGTTTATCTTCGGTAAAACACGGTATAAACGTGGTGTAAATATCTTAAACGCGTTTATCTTCAGTAAAACACGGTATAAACGGGGTGTAAATATCTTAAACCCGTTTATATTCAGTAAAACACGGTATAAACGGGGTGTAAATATCTTAAACCCGTTTATATTCAGTAAAACACGGTATAAACGAGGTGTAAATATCTTAAACGCGTTTATCTTCAGTAAAACACGGTATAAACGAGGTGTAAATATCTTAAACGCGTTTATCTTCAGTAAAACACGGTATAAACGGGGTATAAATATCTTAAACGCGTTTATCTTCAGTAAAACACGGTATAAACGGGGTGTAAATATCTTAAACGCGTTTATCTTCAGTAAAACACGGTATAAACGTGGTGTAAATATCTTAAACCCGTTTATATTCAGTAAAACACGGTATAAACGAGGTGTAAATATCTTAAACGCGTTTATCTTCAGTAAAACACGGTATAAACGAGGTGTAAATATCTT
Organism: Hoplias malabaricus; assembly: GCF_029633855.1. NCBI lineage: Eukaryota > Metazoa > Chordata > Actinopteri > Characiformes > Erythrinidae > Hoplias > Hoplias malabaricus. The sequence goes on along the minus strand of NC_089803.1, from coordinate 2,863,412 downwards.
AAACCCGTTTATATTCAGTAAAACACGGTATAAACGAGGTGTAAATATCTTAAACGCGTTTATCTTCAGTAAAACATGGTATAAACGAGGTGTAAATATCTTAAACGCGTTTATCTTCAGTAAAACACGGTATAAACGGGGTGTAAATATCTTAAACGCGTTTATCTTCAGTAAAACACGGTATAAACGTGGTGTAAATATCTTAAACCCGTTTATCTTCAGTAAAACACGGTATAAACGAGGTGTAAATATCTTAAACCCGTTTATCTTCGGTAAAACACGGTATAAACGTGGTGTAAATATCTTAAACGCGTTTATATTCAGTAAAACACGGTATAAACGAGGTGTAAATATCTTAAACGCGTTTATCTTCAGTAAAACACGGTATAAACGAGGTGTAAATATCTTAAACGCGTTTATCTTCAGTAAAACACGGTATAAACGGGGTATAAATATCTTAAACACGTTTATCTTCAGTAAAACACGGTATAAACGGGGTGTAAATGTCTTAAACACATATTTACCTTCAGTAAAAACAAGTCTTGATTTCTCTCCGACACACAGCTCTCCTCCTGCTTCTCCCTCTCACACACACTCTCCGCTCCACAACACCCGCCCCCTCTCACACGATTGGCCGGAAAATCTGAACGGCTGCTCTGCTATTGGACAGTCCCCACAGAGACAGCGTCTTAACTCCAGAGGATCATTTCACAATAGGTTGTTTTCAGTCACGTGGTTCCGACAACAGCGGCGCCTGTATTGTGTTAATTTAGACCAGGGGTCATCAACTATTAAAGCATATATATATATATATATATATATATATGTTTTTTTAAAGATATTTGTGTAACAATATAGCCCTTGCAATATTATTATCTTTGTATTGTTTACATTGTTTATATATTGTCCCATATGCTTCTGACCAAAACTTGGTCCAAACAAGAGACAGATAAAGGGCATTTGGGAATGGCTTGTGACAGTATAACTCAGCCAGTGCAGCTGCTAAAAAAAGCATAGGTTTTTAACACTGCAACGTATGTCTATTGCTTACATATTCAGTGCTTGGCCTATTTATTTACAAGCTCTTATTCACATTTTCAGTTCCACCTTAAATGGTTGCTCGTTGCACTCGCTGATTTATATTCTCACAAACCATTACCAAGTGCTCTTCTGATAAATGTGCAGTATTTTTATAAATACATATTTCTAAATTAATTTATATTTTAAACACATGTACTGTGAGTTTTTCAAAAGCAGAAAAGCAGGAAGCTGTGCAATTTAAGCTCCAGTGTCTGCTCCAGTGTGAGGCAGAGCTGGTGGAAGCAGTGTGCTGGAATCCCCCCTCACTAGAGGACTACCCCCTCAGGTCCAGGGAATTTTTTTTTGTGGGGGGTTGGTGCTGTTAGCCTCAAACCTCAGGACAAAGTAGGTGAGGCTAACAGGGGCACACTTCCTGGGGATCTTTGGTTGAGGAAGTCCCTCATGAGTGCGCCCATCAGACATCCTAAACCCTCAATAGCTCCAACACTTGCCCAGTGAACAGCCCAAGTCCCTGTCTCCATGGCCATCGCTGCAGGGCCCCCTGCCTCCCTGGACGTCTCTGCGGGCCTCCTGCCTCTGTGGATGTTGTTGCAGGACCCCCTGTCTCCGTGGACCTAACATCGCTTAATGCTTATCTGAATACCCTTCAAAGGTGACTCCTCACTCCTGAAGGCGAACCCCGCCGCTCCTGTCCCTCTGATGGGGGCAAACCCTGCCGCTCCAGTCCCTGAGATGGTGGCAAACCCCGCTGCTCCTGTCCCTGTGAAGGCAGCTCCCGCCGCTCCTGTCCTTGAGATGGCGACGAACCCTGCCGTTCCTGTGATGGCAGCAAACCCCACTGCTCCTGTCCCTGTGAAGGCAGCTCCCGCCGCTCCTGTCCCTGTGAAGGTGGCAATCCAAGCCGCTCCTGTCCCTGTGATGGCGGCAAACCCCGCTACTCCTGTTCCTGTCACTGCGGCTTTGCCCGTTTCTGTTCCTGTGGCTCTGGCCCCGGCCACTTCTCTTCGTTTCCCTAGATCGGCCCCATGGACTTCAGGGTCGATTCTTGGAGCTGTGCCCAGGCTGGCTTCTCGGACCTCACCACACTTTTGCCAGTCCTGGGCACTCCCCAATGGTTGTTTTTGTTTCTCTGTCTGTCCCTGTTTTAGTCCCTGTCTCTGTCCATGTCCCAGTACCTGTGTCTGCTTGTGTCTCTGTCCCGGTCCCTGTCACAGTGTTTGTGTCAGTCCTTGTTCCCCTGCCAAGTCCTGTCCTGTCTCAAGTCCAGTAAATGTTTCAGTCCAGTGTCTTGTCTCCACATCAAGTCAAGTCAAGTAGTATTTTATTGTCAATTTTGCATATGAACAGGACATACAAAGGATTGAAATTACGTTACTCTCCTCTCCAAGATGCAGTTAACATTAAAACATACAAGTATATAAATATATGAAAGTGAACAAACAGAAGACAAGTGTAGGACATACGATACATGAGACAATGGGACACTGATGACAATAACCTGATTTAGAGGTAGGATAATGGATGTACAAGGCAGTGTAAACAATAGTGCAAGATAATCATATAACAACTAAATAAAGTGTACAAATGCATACCGGTTCTACTGAAGAGACACAGATAGGTTCTGATGAGGAGCTTAAGTGACAGTACCAATATAAACAGAACCGGTGTCAACATTAGTGCAAATATAAGGATATGAAGCCTGGAGGCTGGTTAAAGTAATTGAATGCCTGCCTGGTTTCAAAGTCACAGTTGGGTATTGATGGTAATTGATGAGGTTGCTGAGTATTGTGTGCCGGGGGGGGGGTCCTAGCCCTGAGACTACACAGTCTCCGCCCAGATGGCAGCAGGCTGAAGAAGCTGTGTAGGGGTGGGGGTGGGGGGGTGGTGTGGGATCACCTGCCAAGCAGAGGGCTTTTCGCAGCTGTATAAGTCCTTAAGGCAGGGGAGAGAGGTGCTAATGATTTTCTCAGCTGTTCTAACAATACGCTGGAGGGTTCTGCAGCAGGATGCTCTGCAGGCCTAGTACCGTGCAGTGAAACAGTTAGTCAGGATACTCTCGATGGCCCCATTGTAGAAGGTGATCATGATGGGGGTGGGAGCTCTTGCTTTCCTTAGCTTGCAGAAAAAGTAGAGCCGTTGGTGAGCCTTCTTGGCCAGTGATGCTGTGTTGATGGTCTAGGAGAGGTCCTCTGTGACGTGCACACTGAGGAACTTGGTGCTGCTCATCCTCTCCACAGCAGCACCATTGATGGAAAGAGGGTCATGTTGTGTGCGAGTTCTCCTGAAGTCCACAACAATCGCCTTGGTCTTCTCAGTGAGAGAGATTGTTGTGTTTGCACCAAGAGGCCAGCCGGCTCACCTCGCTCATGTAGTGTGACTCAACGTTGTTGCTGATGAGGCCTACCACAGTCGTATCATCTGCAAACTTGATGAAGAGGTTGGATGTGTGTGATGGAGAGCAGTCATGGGTTAGCAGAGTGAACAGAAGGGGGCTCAGCACACATCCTTGGGGAGCCCCTGTGTTCAGAGTGATGATGCTAGACGAGTTACTGCCAACCCGTACTGCCTGTGGTCTTCCAATCAGGAAGTCAAGCAGCCAGTTGCACAGTGATGTGTTCAGTCTCAGTCTGACCAGTTTCTGAATGAGTTGTTGGGGGATGACTGTGTTGAATGCAGAACTGAAATCAATAAAGAGCATTCTGACATAGGTGTCTTTCTTGTCCAGATGGGTAAGGGCTGAATGGAGAGCAGTGGAGACAGCATCATCAGTCAAAAAATTTGATCGATATGCAAACTGGTAGGGGTCCAAGGAGGGGGGGAGGGAAGACCTGATGTGTTGCATGACTAGGCACTTGAAGCACTTTATGAGGATGGCGGTAGTCGCTGAAACAGGAGGGTGAGGACTTCTTTGGGACAGGGATTATGGCTGGCTTTGAAGCATATGGGGACAACAGCCTGACTCAGTGAGGTGTTGAAGATGTCAGAATACACCTCTGCAAGTTCACCAGCGCAGTCCTTCAGCACATGACCAGAAGCCTGAGTGTTTCAGGACTGCATGACAGAGAAGTACAAAAACACTGCAACTTACAAGACAAACACATTTTAAATGCTGTACACTGTATACTCAGGAGAGAGAGAAGCCGCTGCTTGTGCACACGCCACCATCTTCTTTATCTTCTCCTGTCTCGTTACCTGTCTCTTCTCCTGTCCTGTCTCAAGTCCACTCCAAGTACCCAGCCTCGGTCCTGTCTCCAGTCCAGTCCCCTGTTTCTAATCATGTCCAGTCTCTGTTCCCATCCAGTGTCCAGTCCAATATCTAGCACCCTGTCCTGTCCCTTTTCCAGTCACATGCTTCTGTCCTTTCCTGTTCTGTCCCCAGTCTTGTCTCCGTTTCCTACACCTGTTCTTTCTCAGTTTCTGTCCAGTGTTCAACCCCAGTCAAGTCTCGTGTTTCCACTCCCATCCTGTCTAATCCTCTCACTCTAATCACACTCCTCAGCCTCCCCGGTAAGGTCTATGCGGGGGTACTGGAGAAGAGAGTCCGACTGATAGTTGAACCTCGGATCCAGGAGGAACAATGCGGATTCCGCCCCGGTCGTGGAACACAGGACCAGCTCTTTACCCTCGCTAGGATCCTGGAGGGTGCATGGGAGTTTGCTCAACCAGTCTACATGTGTTTTGTGGATCTGGAGAAGGCATTCGACCGTGTCCCTCGGGGTATTCTGTGGGGGGTGCTCAGGGAGTATGGGGTACTGGGCTCTTTGTTACGAGCTATCCAGTCCCTGTACAAACAGAGCAGGAGTCTGGTTCGTATGGCTGGCAGTAAGTCCGACTGGTTTCCAGTCTGAGTTGGACTCCGTCAGGGCTGCCTGTTGTCACCGGTTCTGTTCAAAATTTTTATGGACAGAATTTATCTGCATAGCCAAGTGGCGGAGGGTGTCCGGTTTGGTGGTTTCAGGATTCCATGTCTGCTTTTTGCAGATGATATGGTCTTGTTGGCTTCATCGAGCCGGGACCTCCAGCTCTTGCTGGACCATTTTGCAGCCGAGTGTGAAGCGGTAGGGATGAGGATCAGCACCTCCAAGTCCGAGTCCATGGTACTCAGTCGGAAAAGGGTGGAGTGCTCTCTCCAGGTTGGAAGTGAGATCCTGCCTCAAGTGGAGGAGTTTAAATACCTCAGGGTCTTGTTCACGAGTGAGGGAAAGATGGAGCGTGAGATTGACAGGTGGATCGGTGCAGCGTCAGCAGTAATGCGGGCGTGATGAGGTGGTGAAGAGAGAGCTGAGCAGAAAAGCAAAGCTCTCGATTTACCGTTCAATCTACGTCCCAACCCTCACCTATGGTCACGAGCTTTGGGTAGTGACCGAAAGAACGAGATCGCGGGTACAAGCAGCTGAAATGAGTTTTCTCCGCAGGATGTCTGGACTCACCCTTAGAGACAGGGTTAGGAGCTCGGACATCCGGGAGAGACTCGGAGTGGAGCCGCTGCTCCTCCACGTCGAGAGGAGCCAGTTGAGGTGGTTCGGGCATCTGGTTCGGATGCCTCCTGGACGCCTTCCTGGAGAGGTGTTCTGGGCATGTCCAACTGGGAGGAGGCCCCGGGGCAGACCAAGAACACGCTGGAGAGACTATATGTCTCGACTGGCCTGGGAACGCCTCGGTATACCCACGGAGGAGCTGGAGTCGGTGGCTGGGGAGAGGGAGGTCTGAGTTTCTTTGCTCCGACTGCTTCCCCCGCGACCCGGATAAGTGGTGGATAATGGATGGATGGATGGATGGATTTCCCTGTGATCACTAAAGATTTTCTTAGAATGTTTGTTTCATGGACACGTTTGTTTAGTAAAATATATAAAACTAAATAACTTCACATTAGTTTGTGTCTGTCAGAAGATTAATATCCTAAGGTTGTGTTAACATATGTCCAAACACAGGTCCAAATTATTTTACAGAGACACAAATAATACATTAGGTCCATGTGTAACTATAACAGAGGATTAATTAAAGGAAATATGCCAAAAACAGAAAGCTAAAACAATGTATAAAAATAATGTTTTAACTTTTTCATTTCTGTTTATTTCCAGCTTTATATCCAGATCACATTTCCCTGTTCAGTAAGATTCAAGTAAGTTATATTTTTTTCACTTAAATATTGTTTTCTTGAAGCATGTGAGTGGTAGAAGAACATTCAGTGCTCACTGACATCCCTATTTCCCGCTCCTATTGTTATTGTTCAAAGCTTATAGCATGCTCAAGGCCAAAATCCCCTAATGGAGTAACAGCACCTGTAAAAGTGTATGGTGACCAGGAGAGTTGACTTTGAGATGGTGGATGGACAAATATCTGCAAAACACAAACAGAAAATAGCAAATGGTGACCTCAGTGATGGGGAACACTTACAAGACACTAAACGTTTGGAAGAAACAACTGACACCCACTCCAGGGTGTTTTCCTGCCTTGCTGTGATTCTGGGTAGGCTCTGGACCCACCGCAAATCTGAAGTTGAACAAAATGCAAGAGATGTAGTAAATCGCAAATTGTATAATTCTGTATTAGTAAACCTACAACTCAAAAAAAAAAAAAGTTTTTATTTTTTTTCCCCAATTTTTTTTTCCATGTGAACATACCCATCATCTTTCAGGCACTCTGTATTAAACAGGGTGGTGGTGGGTCCGGAATCTACCCGGGATTACAGCAAGGTAGAAACTCATCCTGTGTGTGTGTGTGTGTGTGTGTAAGCCAGTGTTTTTGAGACAGTATGGCTGAAAGATTGTGTGCACGTACCTTCATGTGAGAGTGAAGAAACTGATGAATAGGGTTTAAGTAATAAGGAACTCTACAGTATTTTATTTACACCATGGCTAAAAATTCATTTTGTTCTTCTTGAGTTAAGGGTCTCTGTCTCATTAGTTTATGGGAGGAGAGCGAGAAGGTAGTAAGTGAGCGAGAGATTGTGAATGTAAAATCTATAGTGGAAAAGTCATTCCATCAGTTTGCTGATTGTTTTTAGTAAAGTTGATCTGTAAAATATTTCTAAATATTTCACAATATTTTGCTGCTCATTCAGTTTAGAAAGATGGTTAAGTCTGTTCTCACGATTGCACTACTTTTTATTTGTTATTCCTGAATGGTTTGGGCTGTATAAAAGTGTGATTGCACCATTTTCAGAGTTTAGAATGTTTATATCAGAGTGTGTGAAAAGAAATTAAATTAACATTACATTGTGTGTAGTATCAGTCCCCACCCTCTGTATTTGCCTAATGTTTCTTGGAGTGTGTATGTATATAGTATAAGTTTCCTCCCCCCCACTCTCTCTTACCTTCCTATATTTCCCTGTGTTCACTAAAGATTTTCTTGGAACATTTATTTCATGGACAAGTTTGTTTAGTAAAATATTGTATTTAAACTAAATACGTCCACATTAGTTTGTGTTTGTCAGAAAATTAATATGCTGAAGTTGAATATCGTGTAAATGTTTATAAACTTAGGTCAAATTGATAGATGATGCAAACAAGAGCTATAATGAAAATCCAGTTTACAGAATAAAACATAAATAGTATATTACTAGACAGGAAAAAACAATTAATGATAGCTTGCCTGCATTCCTGAATCCAGGAGAACTAAAGGTGTTGTCCCACTTTAAAGAGATAACAGTAGCTGAGCAATTGTACATTTGCACAGTTTGTAACAGAGCTCTTTGTCTGTTATCCTACATACTACCAAAAGAATCCCACAATAATTGTAATTTGTTTAACAGGAAAATTTGTCCACAAGTGTACCTGACAACTGTGTAAGGAGAAGAGTGTATCTGTCATTCCTGTCATGAAAACATAGGAAAGTGAAAGACGCCTGCTATGGCTTCAGCAAACAAACTTCAAGTTGAAATTTTCAAATGAAGCTGTCCATTTTCTATATTTGATGACTGGAGTTGTTAGTAAACATGTTTAGGTTGTTTTGTTCTTGGACATATAACTTTGATTGTTTAAAACGTATCCGCCTCTATCCACCCGTATAATAACAATAAAGACTCTTATCTCTCACCTCTTACTGTGTGTTCTCCAGTGGAAACGCTCCTATTGGACTGAGGACACTGTCTCTATGGGGACTGTCCAATCAGAGACCAGCTGTTCTGACACTCCAGCCAATCGTATCTCAGGGGGCGGGTTTATGGGCTGTGAGGATGGGCGGAGCAGAAGGCCCTGCACTGTCCAATCAGAATCAGGGTAATTTTGAACACGGAAAGAAAGTTTCACTCATTGCACTATGAACGCGTCACTCAAACTTGAGCTGTCTTCTGATTGGACAGACGCACTGCGTTAGCCGGATTCATTTAAATAACGTTCAGCTCTGCTCAAGTGTTTGCTCCGCGATCAGACGCGTCCTGTTTTTATTGAAGGTAAGTGTTTTTACTGTGTACAGCTTTCACAAACCATTTATACCGTGTTTTGCTGAAGATAAAGATCAGATACATTTACACACCGTTTATACTGTGTTTTACATAAGATAAATATCAGCGACAGACTTTTACACACCATTTATACCCCCCCCCCTTACTGAAGAGAAAGATGCCGTGGCAAAGGGGTCTCAGGTTTATGTAGAAATTCAGTAGTAATTCCAAATTGCATCAATTTGGTAATTTCACAAGGATAATACATTCATTTTGTATAAAATAAGAGAATTATGTTTTCATTTTTGTGTAATAAGTGATTAATTGGTTGATTTATGCTATTTTACTTAATGTGGAGTAATGAGTTTTATATGGTAGTAGTGATGGCACAAAGCTAATCTGAGGTTCAAATGTTAGCTTCAGAGATACACTGCTAAATAAGATAAGATATTCATCCCTGTCCTTGGCCATGCACTTAAATTAATAAGAAAGATGGATCAGAAAAGCTTCAGTGTACATATTTGACCAGAAGTGCATCTGTAAATGAAGCTAATGTGTTGCCTTCAGTTTTGCTTTGTGAACTAGCGCACAAAACACATCAAGGAAAATGGCATAAACTCACTACTGTCTAATATTTAATGTGCAGAAATATGGTCAGTCAGGTCAATATCTATTAAATATACCTGATAACTGATTCTGTTGGGAATTAAGAATTTGATTAAATTAACTTGTATGTTAACTGAAAATGCAACAGCTATCTTCTCTCATTGGAGATAAAACATGATGGTTGTGATGTCACTGGTGTCAAAGGTCCCTTTCTTAAAAGGTCAGCCATCACAGGATAAGTATGGACAGTAATTCCTAGAGTTATAAAAAGTTTATTTTTATGAAAATGACAAATGTTTTAAGTTCCTTAATTATTAAGAAACTTATTTAAACTTTAAAATGTATAATTTCTGTTTTAAAAATGCCCATTTTCATATCAACTTTTATACCATTTATTTTTTTAATATTTGATTTTTTTTTCTTTGTGGTTGTTTTTATCATCTAAATAGATAATTTACAGTCCTATTACTTATAAGTACAAAGGGTAGGCACAATAAGCTAATGTTTAGCCTACAGGTAGCTGTGGTCTGGTGGGTAGGGAACTGGACTTGTAACCAGAAGTTTAACATTTCAGTCCCCAGAGACTGGAGTGCTCTTGAAAAAGGCATCTAACCCAACTGCATGTAATTAGTGGCTGGAAACAAACATAGTGAAATCACACCTTGAGTAGTGGGCAGCCATCCATGGTGCCTGGAGGGTATTTGAGGGTTATGTGCACCTCAGCTGTCGATATTGAGGTAGGAGACAGTGCTATTCATTCACTTTGTGGTTCATTGGAATAGAGCCATTGACCTTGTTCCACAGCTGCTTCACTCACCCTTAGGACACAGCTGCCACTAATCAGACCAATACAGAACCAGGGGAGAGTGAATTTGATGGTTTCTAATTCTGTTTCTTTTGTCTTTCAGTTAAGAACAAAATCTCCCTTTGGATATTTTCTTCAGCTCTTATTGTACATGAGAGTCCTACAGCTTTTCCACACATTAATCAAGCATTTCCAAGTGGAATACAACATAACGTTGATATCAGAAGGCATTAAGTGTGAGCATATGGAGGGAAGAAGCTTCAGTTCTCAGGAAACATCCTTGGCTACTCCCCCAACTAACGCATCTGGCAGACAAATTCAGAAAAGTAAACACAAAAGGAAACCTTATAATTGTGCAGAGTGTGGGAAGTGTTTTAATAAACTGGGTAACCTCCACGTCCACCAGCGCATTCACACAGGAGAGAAACCATATAACTGTTCGGAGTGTGGAAGTAGTTTTACTCAACAGAGTTCTCTCTGTTACCATCAGCGCATTCACACAGGAGAAAAACCTCATTCTTGTGCAGCGTGTGGGAAGAGTTTTACTCTGCAGTGTAGTCTACAAAGACATAAGCAAATTCACACAAGAGAGAATCTGTATTACTGTTCAGAGTGTGGGAAGAGTTTTTCTGAAAAAAGTAGTCTCCAAAAACACCAGCGCATTCACACGGGAGAGAATTTGTATCACTGTTCAGAGTGTGGGAAATGTTTTACTCAACTGGGTCATCTACAAAGACACCAACGGATTCACACGGGAGAGAAACCGTATCACTGTTCAGAGTGTGGGATGAGTTTTAATGAACAGAGTACTCTCCAAAGACACCAGCGAGTTCACACAGGAGAGAAACCTTATCACTGTTCAGAGTGTGGGATGAGTTTTACTCAACGGGGTCATCTCCGTGCCCACCGGCACATTCACACAGGAGAGAAACCTTATTCTTGCTCTGAGTGTGGGAAGAGTTTCATGAGACCAAATAATCTCCAAGATCACAAGTACATTCACACAGGAGAGAAACGGTATCACTGTTCAGAGTGTGGAAGGAGTTTCACACACCAAAGTAGTCTCCGAAGACATCAGCGCATTCACACAGGAGAGAAACCATATCACTGTTTAGAGTGTGGGAAGAGTTTTACTCACGAGTAGTTTCCACAAACACAAGCGCATTCACACCGGAGAGAAACCGTATCGTTGTTCAGAGTGTGGGATAAGTTTTACTGTACAGGGTAATCTCCAAACACACCAGCGCCTTCACACAGGAGAGAAACCGTATCACTGTTCAGAGTGTGGGAAGCGGTTTACTCAAAAGAGTAATTTTCAAAAACATAAGCGCATTCACACTGGAGAGAAACCATATCATTGTTCAGAGTGTGGGATGCTTTTTACTCAGCACGGTCATCTCCAAAGACACCAGCGCATTCACACAGGAGAAAAACCATATCACTGTTCAGAGTGTGGGAAGAGTTTTACTCAACAGGGTAGTCTCCAAAAACACCAGCGCATTCACACAGGAGAGAAACCGTATCACTGTTCAGAGTGTGGGAAGAGTTTTAGTCAACAGGGTAATCTCCAAAAACACCAGCGCATTCACACAGGAGAGAAACCGTATCACTGTTCAGAGTGCGGGAAGGGTTTTTCTGAGCAGAGATATCTCCAGAAACCTCATTGCATTCACTCAGAATAGAAACTGTGAGGAGTGAAGAATTACCTTGAGATATTTAGATTTAAAATGTATATAAATGCATCAAAAATTAGATAAAGACTTCCTGATGATATGCTGCTTGGTGGGAAACTTCATGGAGTGTTTTTAGTGATTTATAAGTATTAATATACCTTTGTAAATTACTATATTGGGGCACATTAAAATGTACTATCAGAGATCATATGTTGTTTAACAATTTCAGTGTAAATGTGTACTGGAGTTAAGTTGTCATGTACAGAGAAATAAGAGACTGTTGTTTTGCTGTTCTCACCTCTGGGGTATCAGATAGCCCCACCCTCTGGAAACCTATGGCCTCGCCAAGTTTGTTTTGCCTACAACTGCCCGCAATGCTTTCTCTAAGCAAGATGATGGATTTCCTATGACTCACTGAGAATAAAACATGTATTTCCATAAAACAGCCACTAACAGAGAGTGAGACAATTAGAATAAACACTGGACTGATTTTTCCAATATGGAGAACACCAAGTTCTGCTGAAAAGCATCAACAAGTCTCTGAAAACCATGAGGTTTTTCCTCATAAAAGTTCTCTCCCATGTCAGTGACCACTCCTACCCGCTAACGTGGTGTGACGTGACGTGTCTTTGTGTAATGCTTTCTATCCCACTCCTTTTCACAGGAAAATTCCATCTTAAAAGCTCCAATAAATTAAACTTAAAAAGTTACTATAGAGCTGTGTTATTTCAATTCAAGACATGTTCTTTATTTATCTCCATGGTGCTGAATTTACTTTGTATCATTTATTTCATCATATTTAAAATACAAGGTTCTTTAGCAACCATGTTCCAAGAGCTAGTTTCAGTAACCTAGGATCAGGATGCCCGCCCTCGGCTGCCAACTAATCCTCATTGCACCAGACTCACTTACTACTTGTATTACTACTAGTCCCAGGCTTGGCTACAGGGTGTGGCACCGGTAATCCTACTCGGGGCAAGAGAAGTTGCGTTTCTTCTGTTTTCATCTGGGTATTTTGGATCACTCTTTGTCTTGCCCATCACCTAGGACCAATTTGCCAAGGGAGACCCTACCAGGGCCCCAGACAATATAGCTCCTAGGTTCATGCAGGTACGTGAGTGCTATCCAGCCTGGCTGTCTCATGAGTCTCCAAAGGCAGCTGATGGGTACCGAAGAGTCAAGTGGACGGTGGCTTCAGCTATCGCCAAGGCAAAAACTCGGTTGTGGGAAGAGTTCGGTGAGGACATGGAAAACGACTTTTGGTCTGCTCAGAGAAGATTCTGGTAAAATCGTCAGGTGACTCGGGAGGGGAAAGCAGTTTTCCACCAACACTGTAGTGAAGTCAGGACCTGAATCTCCAAATCAAACCCCTCTCAAGTTCATTCATTATCTGTAACCGCTTATCCAGTTCAGGGTCACGGTGGGTCCAGAACCTACCTGATGCTTATGAGACAATGTTAAATAAAGGTTGTTTTTCCATCATCAACGTAAAAAGATGTAATAGATCCATATTTCAACGCTTATTCAAGGTTCTTTGCTATCTGGGATCACATTCAATGCTACAATAATATGGCATCTAAGAGTATGATGCGGTCTGTGAGGAGCGAGTAACGGAACCACGTGATTGAAAACAACCTATTGAAATTATCCTCTAGGCTGAGGGCGCTGTCTCTGTGGGGACTGTCCAAAAGGAGAGCAGCTGTTATGATTTTCCAGCCAATGGTAAATATGTGTTTAAGATATTTACATCCCGTTTATACCATGTTTTACGGAAGATAAACGCGTTTAAGATATTTACACCCCGTTTATTCTGTGTTTTACTGAAGATAAATGTGTTTAAGATATTTACACCCTGTTTATAGATAGATAGATAGATAGATACTTTATTGATCCCCAGGGGAAATTCAAGGTCTCAGTAGCTTACAGACATCACATACAACAATCACTAACAGCAATGGACTAAAAAACTAAACTAAAACAAAAATCAAAATCGACATAGTACTTCAATATACTATGTAGGCTGAGTCATATATCAATATCAAAAAATCAAATACCAAGAAGTTAACATAGTGTGCTTCAGAATGATCAAACATAGCCTGGCAAGAATCTGTGATACAGTGAGCAGCGGATGATTGAGTGCAGTGTATAGTTTAAAAGTTGAAAAAGTGTGGATAATGCAAAAGGTATGGAATGTGCAATATCAGTACAGTGCAGTATCAGAATTAGAAATAAATATAGTAAAATAAATGGTGCAAGGCAGTTCAGTGCAATGTTCCTGTATTAAGTATAAAACTACTATTGTAGCTGTCAGATTAAAGTACACGTGAGGTAGATGAGATGGTTGACTTGTCCAGGGGTTGACTTGTCTATTGTCCAGTTAGGTACACATGTACAAATATGGAGGAGGTGGTGGTGGTGGTGGTGGATGGGCAGACAGACTATGCAGAGAAGTCCATCTCTCCTCTCCCCTTGAGTGAAGCGTTGAACAGCTCAATAGCCCTGGGGACAAATGACTTCCTCATTCTGGCAGTGAGCGAAGTCTCCAGTCTGCTTAGTTATGGTACTGTGGAGTGGATGGCACTCATTGTCCAAGATGCTAATCAGTTTGTTCAGGGTCCTCTTGTTTGATATGGAAGTGATGCACTCCAGTTCAGCCCCCACTACAGAGCCAGCTTTACATACCACAGCATAAAAGAGGACACTGGCAACAACAGTCTGTTAAAACATCCTGAGGAGCTTACTGCAGACATTGAAGGACCCCAACCTCCTCAGGAATTATAGCCTGCTCTGCCCTTTCTTGTAGAGTGCTTCAGGGTTGGCTGACCCATCCAGTCATTGTCTAGGTGTAAGCCCAGATACTTATAGGTGTCCACCACCTCCACGTCGACCCCATCAATGGTGACTGGTAGGAGGACAGGCTTTGACCTGCGGAAGTCTACCACCATCTCCTTGGTCTTTGAAGTGTTCAGTTGGAGGTGGTTCAGTTTGCACCATTGCACAAAGACCTCCACCAGGCTCCTGTACTCCTCCTCCTGCTCATTCCTGATACACCCCACAATCGCAGTATCATCAGAGAACTTCTGCATGTGGCACAACTCAGTGTTGTAGCAGAAGTCAGATGTGTGTACAGGGTGAACAGGACTGGTGAGAGTTCCCTGTGGAGCTCCTCTGCTGCAGATCATAGTGTCGGAGAGACAGTTCTTCAGTCTCACGTACTGTGGCCGCTCTAACAGATAATCTGTAATCCAGGTTACCAGGTGAGCGTCCACACCCATCTGTTGGAGCTTATCTCCCAGTCTGAGAGGTTGGATGGTTTTGAAAGTGCTTGAGAAATCAAAGAACATGATTCTCACAGCACTGTTCCCCTTGTCCAGGTGTGAATGTGTCCTGTGTAGGAGATAAGTGATGGCATCCTCCACGCCCACTTTCTCCTGGTATGCAAACTGTAGTGGGTCCAGTGCATGGCGTACCTGGGGTCTCAGTATGCATAAGACCAGTCTCTCCATTGTCTTCATCACATGTGATGTTAGAGCCACAGGCCTGTAGTCATTAAGTTCACTTGGGTGTGGCTTTTTAGGGACAGGGGTGAGACATGATGTCTTCTAAAGTGTTGGAACTCATCCGAGACGGAGACTCAGGTTGAAAATGCTCTCCCAGTTCAGCAGCATAGGCCTTGAGCAGCCTTGGACACAGTCTGTCTGGCCTGGCAGCCTTACCAGGTCACAGTCTCCTCAGATGTCCTCTGACCTGGTCAGCCGTGACGATGGGGGGAAGGGTGGTAGGGGCGGGGGAGGTGATTGTCTCGGGGGGTAGTTGGATGGCTGGAGACTGATGGCTGTTGACTGCAGCCGTTGACACCATGTGAGGGAGGGGTATAATAGCCTGTGATGGAGGTGTTGGTTGGTCAGGCAAGCACACGAGCAGTGTCTGAGTCAGTAAGGGGTGGCTGGCATACCACTGCCATCGGAGCTGGATCAGGATCAGGGCGGTCAAACCTGCAGTAGAACTGGTTTAGCTCATTCGCCATGTCCAGATCCCCCTCTACAGAACTGCTGCTCTTTTTGAGGCCAGTGATGGTCTTCATACCATCCCAAGCCTCCCTCATGTTGTTCTCCTGCAGCTTCCGTTCCACCTTCCTTCTGTAGTCCTCCTTAGCCTCTTTCAGCTTAACTTTGAGTTCCCCTTGTACGTGCCTCAACTCTGCCATGTCTCCCTCTCTAAACACCATTTTCTTCCTATTGAGAAGGGCCTTGACATTGCTGGTTATCCAAGGCTTGATTTTGGGAAAGCAGCGTACAGTTCTCGTGGGAACAACTATGTCCACACAGAAGTTCAGGTAGTCAGTAGTGCAATGTGTGACCACCTCTAAGTCCTCACCACTCTGCAACACGCTCCAGTCTGTGGATCCGAAGCAGTCTCTCAGAGCCTCATCTGCTTCAGGTGTCCATTTCCTGAAGGTGCGTGTGGTGGCTGGTAGCGTGTTTGGGCTTGTACACTGGCTGTAGATGAATAAGGTTGTAGATAAATAAGCGGGGGGAGGGGCGTGGCACTGTATGCATCCCTCAAATTTACGTACATGAGGTCTATTGTTCTGTTTTTTCTAGTAGGGCAGTTGACAAACTGGTAGAAATTCGTGAGAGTGGAGTCCAATGTTATGTGATTGAAGTCGCCCGAGATCGCAAAAAAGGCATCAGTGTGTTGAGTTTGCAACCTAGCGATTATTGAGTGGATGACGTCACACGCTCTGTCCGGAAAAGCACGCGGCGGAACATAAACACACACCACAACGGCGTTCGAGAATTCTCTCGGCATGTAGTACGGTCGGAGACTGACCGCCAATAACTCCACATACTTACAGCATACAGTCTCCTTCACTGTAACATGTCCGGGATTGCACAATCTGTTGTTAATGTACATCACCAGTCCACCTCCCTTCTTTTTGCCAGAAAGTTTACAGTCTCTGTCCAAGCGAGCCACACTGAAGCCGGGCAGCTCAACGTTAGCAGTGGGGATTTGGCTAGTTACCCATGTCTCTGTAAAGCATAGCAGGCTACACTCTCTGTATAACTTCTGGTTTCTTACCAAGGCAGCCAGTTCATCCGTCTTGTTAGACAAAGAGTTCACATTTCCCATCACCATCGAAGGAACTGCGGGCTTGTATCTCCACTTCTTCTCCCGCCGCCTTGTCTTCACTTTAATCCCTGCACGGCACCCTCTAAAGCGCCATAGCTCCTCTGGGATGTTGACGTTAACCCTGCCAGCATTCTTCCGTAGTGCAATCAGCTGATTCCTTGTGTACACAAGTTTGCTGTCGCTGGGTCGTTGCAATCGGTCCATATCCATAGGATAGAATAAAACACTCCTCAAGGTGTGTAACCAAAATTGTTGCAAGATAAAAAAGTAAACTAAGACTTAGAAAAAACACAAACAGATGGAAACAGAGCTACCTCGAGATCCTGCCACTGTCGTCTGCGCCATTTTGTCTTATTATAATATAACCATATTATATCATGTTTTACTGAAGATAAACACGTTTAAGATATTTACACTCTGTTTATACCATGTTTTACTGGAGATAAACATGTTTAAGATGTTTACAACCCGTTTATACCATGTTTTACTTAAGATAAATGTGTTTAAGATATTTACACCCTGTTTATACCATGTTTTACTGAAGACAAACATCAGAGAGGCTTCTAGGCAAGGCAAGGCAAGGCAAGTTTATTTATAGAGCACCTTTCATACAGAAGCAATTCAAAGTGCTTTACAGAAAAAGAAATTACATTAAAAGCCAGAGTAAAATCATAAATTCCAATAAGACAATTACATAAAAAGAGTAAAATGATTAAAATGATTAAAACAATTTAAAATGACAATAAATGAAAAGAAATAAAAGAAATAAAATGCCGTTACAGAAAAGTGCAGAATATTTTAAACAGAGCTGTAAGCCTGCTCAAACAAGAGAGTTTTAAGTCTTGATTTAAATGTGTCTAACGTTGGGGCACTTCTAATATTCTCAGACAGCTGGTTCCATTTAAAAGTGGCATAGTAGCTAAATGCTGCCTCTCCATGTTTAGTTTTGACCCGAGGCAGGACTAACTGACTAGTTCCTAAAGATCTGAGATCTCTGCTCGGCTCATATCTCTGTAGCAGATCTGATAAATACGCTGGTCCTACCCCATTGAGACATTTATAAACCAGTAATAACACCTTAAAGTCTATTCTATAACAGACTGGTATCCAGTGTAAGGATTTGAGGATGGGGGTGATATGATCTCTTCTTTTGCTCCGAGTGAGAACTCTGGCAGCTGCATTTTGAATCAGCTGAAGCTGTTTAATGGTCTTTTTTGGAAGTCCAGCTAAGAGACCATTACAGTAATCAATCCTGCTAGAAATAAAAGCATGGATAAGTTTCTCCAGGTCTGGTTTAGTCAGAAAATCTCTAATCTTACTGATGTTCTTAAGATGGTAAAATGCTGATCTAGTAACCGCTTTAATATGACTACTAAAACTGAGATCTGAGTCCATTGATACACCAAGGTTGCGAGCCAGTTCTTTAGATTTGAGGGCTCTCGAGTCCAGATACGTAGCCAATCTTTGTCTCTCAGTGCTATTCCCAAATAGTATAATCTCAGTTTTATCTTTATTCAGCTGCAGAAAATTGTGTCCCATCCAGTTTGTGATGTGTTCAAGGCACTTGCTTAATAAGTCAACTGGGCCAGAGTCGTTTGGGGACAGGGCCATGTAAATCTGAGTATCATCTGCATAGCTGTGATAGGACAGCCCATAGTTCTGTAGAATCTGGCCAAGAGGAAGCATATATAAATTAAATAAAACTGGACCAAGAATAGAGCCCTGGGGGACACCACAGGTTACTGGCATGTTCTCTGAAATATTATTTTCTATTTCTACAAAGTAGTTCCTGCCTTCCAGGTAAGAAATGAACCACTTCAGGACTGTTCCTGAGAGTCCAACCCAGTTTGCGAGTCTATCTATAAGAATCTTATGGTCAATGGTATCAAAGGCAGCACTAAGGTCAAGAAGTAATAGAAGAGATACCTTTCCAGCCTCTGTATTTAAGCGGATGTCATTAATTACCTTGATTAGAGCAGTCTCAGTGCTGTGATTAGACCGGAACCCGGACTGGAATTTGTCTAGGCTACTGTTTATGGACAAGAAACTAGTGATTTGCCTGAAAACTATTTTCTCAATGATTTTGCCCATGAACGGTAGATTAGAAATTGGCCTGTAGTTACTTATCAGAGAAGATTCTAAATTTTTCTTTTTTAGAAGAGGCTTTACAACTGCAGTTTTTAGTGAGCTCGGAAAAACCCCCGACATGAGTGAGGTGTTTACAATGTGGAGTATGTCTGGTGCTATAGTGTGAAACACACTCTTTAAAAAATTGGTTGGTAGTGTGTCAAGACTGCAAGTGGATGATTTGAGATGATTAACTGTGTCAGTTAAAATATTACTATCAACAGTACTGAACTCTGACATTTTAACTAAGGAGTTTTTATGAGGTGATGGAGAGGGTACAGACTCATTGTTGGATGTAGATGTACTAATCACTTGTCTGATATTCTGGATTTTAGTGTTAAAAAAGAATGCAAACTCATTACATCTCTCAGTTGATACTAATTCAGGGGCCATTGGTGTGGGTGAGTTAGTAAGTCTGTCGACCACGGTGAAGAGGATTTTGCTGTTGTTAGTGTTATTGTTGATGATGCTAGAGAAATAGGATTGTCGTGTTTTGCATATTGTCGCGTTGTATTGACGTAGCCTATCTTTGTAGATTTCTTTGTGAATATGAAGACTTGTTTTACGCCATCTGCGTTCTGCCTTGCGACACTCCCTCTTTTGGATTTGAACAACAGAAGCATTTCTCCATGGTGCTTTCTGTTTGCAAGACAAGGCCTTCATTTTAACTGGCGCAATCTCATCCATTACACTGACAATTTTTGTATTAAAACTATTCAGCAAATCATCAACAGAGTTGGATCGTTCACATGGTGTAGTGCACAATTTACTCATGAAAAGTGTAGCTGTGCAGTCCTTTATAATCCTTTTCTTGACACAAACTCTTCTATCTCTGATGACTGGTGAGGCCCACATATCAAAGAACACACAGTAGTGATCTGACAGTGCGACGTCCTTCACAGTCACTGATATGTTGAGACTCTTTGAGATAACAATATCCAGCGTGTGACCATGACAATGAGTACTCCCTGTAACATGCTGTGAAAGACCAAAAGAGTCCAATATGGCAAGTAGTTCCTTGGCAAAACAGTCCTTGGGATTGTCGATATGTATGTTAAAGTCACCAGCAATAACAAAATGGTCAAAGTCTGTAGAAATAAAGGACAGCATCTCTGTAAATTCATCAATAAAATTAGCGCTGTACTTCGGAGGCCTGTAGACAGTTACTAGTAATATCTGTGGTGTCCCTTTCAAAACTACACAGAGATTCTCAAATGTTGTGAAGTCTCCAAATGATAACTGCTTGCACTGAAAAGAACCATGGAACAAAGCAGCTAGACCTCCACCTTTTCTGCTGGCACGAGATGCATTTAAAAAATGAAAATCTGGAGGAGCCGACTCCAATAAAACAGTTGCAGCACTACATTCATTTAGCCAAGTCTCAGTTAAAAGTATAAAATCAAGCCCATGTGCTGTAATTAGATCATTAATTAAGTGTGATTTGTTTGTGAGAGATCTGATATTTAGAAGAGCTAACTTAGTAACTTGTGCACTTTGCCACAGAATCTCTGTTTCACATTTTATTTGCTGTAGATTGGCTACATTCACAGAATCTGACCTGAACTCTCTGTTCTTTCTCTCTCTGATAAGTACTGGAATGGGAGAGATTACAGGCATCAAAGGTCCAAGCTTGTTTTGAAAACATGTACTGCTGACATCATCACTGCAGCAGCCAGGACCCGAAAAACATCACTTTTCTTTGCCCTTATCAGCTGACGAAGCTGTGTGAAGCTCCTGCTGGCGATGGGGCCGTGAGCGAAGCTGCCTTTCCGGGGGTTGAGGAGCTTGTCTTTTCCGTTGAGGTGCTCTAGGTGGTGATGGAGTGTGATTATTCTTAGGGGACAGTCTGGGGGACTGCAGTGGAGAAGTGGCAGTAGATGATGGTGGAGTAGAAGCTGGGGTGGTTCTTCTTTGCACCTGAGGGCTGGCTGACAGGGAAAGTGACAGCCTTGTCCCAGCCGAAACCAGCTTCTCCATGGCTGCTGGGAGGTTCAGGTGGGGTGATGTGGGGGGGGAGATAGAGGACAAGGAGGATTCCTCTTGGGGTTTTGGTGTCTCTGGCAGCTGATAGAGTTGGTCATTGCCACTCATGTCCAGTGTCTGCTGCTCCCTCAGGTCGTCCTCAGTGGAGAGAGGATGTTCCGGCTGTGACATGGTGTCATCAGCTTGTACAGGAGAGTTCCTGGATGTTGATGCTGATGCGCCACCCCCAAGAGAAGTAGATAGATTGCACACTGAGAAAATGAGATTGTCTGTCAGGAGTTTAACACCCCTCTTGTTTGTGTGCAGTCCGTCTCTCCTAAAAAGTTCTCTCTTCCCAAAAAACAAGTTAAAATTGTCAATGAAGTTCAGTCCATTTGACCTGCAGCTGTTCTGTAGCCAGGTGTTTAATCCCAGTAACCTTGAGAACATATTGGTGCCTCCTGCAGGTAGAGGTCCACTGATGAAAAATTGTATGTTGAACCTACTGAGTGTGTTAATGAGGTCATTAAAGTCTCTTTTTAGAACTTCAGACTCCTGCTTGATAGTGTCATTCTTTCCAACGTGTACAATAATCCTCTTCACATTGGTGTACTCAGCCAGTACAGCTGGAAACTTTGCAGTAAGTTCAGGCACGGTGATGTTTGGCTCGCATCTCACTATGAGTTTTGGGTTTGTTACCCCATTAACAGTGTCATCTCCAAAGATCAGGGTGTCTGCAGTAGGTTTGTTAGAGTTTTGAGACTGACTGACACTTCTGGCACTTTCTGTGCTGTGTTCACTGTGTTTGTGATTCTCACGAAGGGCATGCAGTGGTTCAAACCTGTTTTTCAGCTGCAGTGAATAAGACCGGTTTTCTGGTTTGGGTCTGTGCTGTGCTCTCTCAGCAGCAGTGTTAGGTTTAGCAGCTGAAATCCCTGGACCAGCTGTGGTACCAGGAGTAGAGGACGAGACTACAGAGCTATACAAAGCACGGCGCTTGGGTCTAGCTTCAATCTGCACCCATTGCCCGTCTCTAGTTATACTCACAGCAGTGTTGCCATTTACTCGATCCTCTGGTCTAGATCTGTGTCCCTCCACTGTCCGCTGCTCCGTTAGGTCCTCAGCCCACTGTCTGCTGCCCGTACTCCCACTCACTGTTACTCCTCGCGCAGGTCCGACATGCCAGTCCTTAAACTCTGATAACAGGTTCCGAAAATCCCTTTCCAAAGCTGACATTCTCTGTAGAAGTCCGTAGCAATTCTGACAGCACATGTGTTGAACAAAATGAAGAGGCATTTCACAAGTTTCTTCTACTGTAGCCTGATGAAATATCCTGGTTGTTGGAACAGTCCTGGTTCCTAGAGCAATCACACTACTTTAAAAAGTATCAAAAGCAGAAAATATCCAGTTTTGGCTTCGTAGTGCTGCTGATTTGTGTATATTTAAAAGCTCAGATACTCTATCACAGGAAAAACAAGTCGGTTTTGAAAAAATAAAAGGAAAGAAATAGAAGATAGCAGAGCTAAGCAGCAAAGCGTCTGAACGGCAAGGAAGCAGGAAGCGAAAAAAAAAAAAAAAAAAAAAAAAAAAAAAAAAAACACACTGTTTAATATTTTATTCATATTTTATTTTGTCTCCCTCCGGATCTTTCACTTTTTATTGCAGAGCGGAATGATTCAGAAAGAAAAGAGAATAGTGGTTGAAATTCTGAGTATTTTTTTTTTCTATTCATTAAGTAATTTTTACAGTTGGTGTTTACACAAAGAAGCTGCACAATATTATGGGTATTGGCACTAAGTGGATGCTCCATAAGTTGGTAACACTGACTTATTTTTGCTGTTTGAGGTGCAATACTTAAGGTGGAACTGACTAGAAATTAAGGAGAATGTTAGTCACCAATAGGGAGCCAGTGGAGTGTGAATTTAACTAATTTATCTTTCTTTCATTATTGTCTTCCAGGACAGAAGACCATTTCTTTGGATATTTTCTCTGGCTCCTGTTGTTCAAGAAACTTCCAGAGTTTTTCCACAGGTGCATCAAGAAACATTTCCAAGTGGAATATAACACAATGTTGAGATCAGGAGGGATTAAATGTGAGCATATGGAGGGCAGAATCTCCAGTTCTCAGGAAACATCCTTGGATACTTCCCACACTCAGACATGTGACAGAAAATCTCAGACAAGTGAAAACAAACAGGAAACTTATAGTTGTGCAGAGTGTGGAAAGACTTTCACTCAACTGGTTCATCTCCAAACACACCAGTGCATTCACACAGGAGAGAAATCATAGTTTTTTCACTCTTCAGTTTTCCTGAAGAGTGTTATCTACAAACACACAAGCGTATTCACACAGGAGAGAAACCATATTACTGTTGTGAGTGTGGGAAGAGTTTTAATGAAAAGTATCATCTACAAACACACCTTCGCATTCACACAGGAGAGAAATCGTATCACTGTTCAGAGTGTGGGAAGAGTTTTACTCAAAAGAGTAATCTCAGAACACACCAACGCATTCACACAGGAGAGAAACCGTATCACTGTTCAGAGTGTGGGATGAGTTTTACTCAATAGAGTAGTCTCCAAATACATCACCACATTCACACAGGAGTGAAACCATATCACTTTTCAGAGTGTGGGAAGAGTTTTACTGTACAGGGTCATCTCCAAAGACACCAGCGCATTCACACAGGAGAGAAACCGTATCACTGTTCAGAGTGTGGGCAGAGTTTTAGTTATCAGCGTTCTGTCCGAAAACATTACTGCGTTCACCCAGAACAGAAACAGCACTGAGTAAGGGATTACCTTTGGAGATTTGGATTTGAATTGTGTAGTGATTTTTGAAGATTTGAAGATGTGTGATATCAGATGCCACTGACTGTTCATGGATTTTATTTTCTTCTTCTTCCCCAAGTTGTGGTTTCAGAATGAATTATTAAGGTTAGATCTATTTCCCCCCTCCTCATTCACAAGGTTGTTTTTTCACTGTACTCCAATTAGAGATGTTTTTACTCTGTTTTAAGCTTTCACTGTTTTCTAGAAGTTTAAGATAACAGTGTGGCATCAACAAACTCATGTTGTCACTGTCAGACCTTTGTTGGAGATGAGTAGACAGCCAACCAACTGAAGAGGTTCTGCATGGGCTTTGGGATGCTCTGGAGCACAGCTGAGGGAGGTGTTCTGTCCTTCTGCCCTCATCATCACCATTCATGTTTATTTCTGGGGCTGGACTGTATACCCTTGGAAGGGGAAAGATCAGCATTGGTGGAGCCATTAGTCACACCAAGCTCAGGAGCCATAAAACTGAGTTTCATGCTGAAATTTAGTTTAGGTTTCAGTAGCTCACAATGCCCATAGATTGACAACATTTCACAGCAGTACAACTAACATAAAAAAACTCACACACAGTCTTATCTGTAAACTTTAAATTGTGCATGTGGTGGAAAAATGCATACTAACACCAATGAGTAATATTGATAATGATAACCCAATATATTCAGTGAATAATAATACTAAGTACTCCTGATTAAATATTACTAATGAACTATTAAGAGACATAGGACATACTGTGCTTGTGACCTTAAAGGACTTGTTACTTTGTGATGCAGGGCAAGACCCAGGAGAAACTGTTGGAGGGGGTAAAGTGGGAGTTTAGGTTCAGATGATGGAGTGTATAGTTTGTGTTATACACCAAGAAATGTGAAGTGCAGAAGAAAGAAGAGACCAGAAGATGGAGTGTGTTTTGTAACTGTAATGTCTAACTGCTTAGGAGTGTGATGGCATGTAGGAAGAAGCTTCTCTAAAACTGGGTTGTCCTGATTCTTGTTTGGCTAAAGCACTAGCCTGAGGGAACACTGCCAAAAGCCCAAGAATCCTGGGATCACTTTTTCAAATACTTGAAAGTATCTTGATCATATCTGGAGCATATCTGAAGATTTTTTTTATGATTTAAGAGGTCAAATACTGAGCCTGTATAATGTATTTGCATAATGTAGAAAATACTGTGTTCAGATATATCTCATGGTGTATACAGATCAATGACGTGACACTCATTTTTTTTCTGTACATATGGGTTAGATATAGATGTCAATATGGTGTAACCACAAAAACATGAACCAAAAAATTACACTTCCTGAACAAAATGTAAAATTCTTTCCAAAATCAATTCTAAAATAATCTGGCATGATCTTGCATAAAAATCTTTCTATTAAAAAAAATAAAAGTAATGAAACCCCAATGTTCTGAATGTTTTAATTAATGCGGGGAATAATGTCTGTCACATCAACCACTTTAAATGTCAAGTGGTGTAACCACCATTTAAGGAGCCATTTTTTAAGTATTATGTCATTAGATCATGTGGCATGAAATTATGTCACAGAGAAGAAACCTTAAAGACCCCAACTGCTATGAGTCAAGGTTATGAACACTCTTAAAAATGTAACACAATTAGGTGTTTTTAGGCCATGGTCAGGCAAGCTTAGGTTACATGTCAAATGGTGTAACCTTCTTAAAATATTGATAAATCATATTAATCATAAATATTTGAATGTAAAGTAAAAACTATTTGAATATTCACATAAATGTCAAGAGTGTACATAGTTGTCCATAAAGCCTGCAAATTTTTATTTTTAAATAGAAATGTCATTTGACTTCTTTCTGTTTGAGACCAGTTTGATCAGATTCAGGGTCAAGTGGATGTAATTTAAGGTGCCAATTATATTATTTTTTATAACTTAAATAGTGACTGTTTAGCATGAACAGCAGTTTTAATAGGGTTATATTTAGATTGTTATTTATCAATTTTTGAAATGTCAAAGATTTTTTATTTTAAATTTAAACTTCCATAATACATTTTTAATATTTTATTGTGATTAATGTAAACTGTATGCTTAATTCATAAATAAATAATATAAATATATTTATTATACATGAACACCGGTTATGTTCGTAATTTTTATGGACAGAATTTCTCGGCTTAGCCAAGTGGCAGAAGGTGTCCGGTTTGGTGGTCTCAGGATTCTATGTCTGCTTTTTGCAGATGATGTGGTCTTGTTAGCTTCATCAAGCTGGGACCTCCAGCTTTTGCTGGACCAGTTTACAGCCGAGTGTGAAGCAGTAGGGATGAGGATCAGCACCTCCAAATCCGAGTCCATGGTACTCAGTTGGAAAAGGGTGGAGTGCTCTCTCTAGGTTAAAAGTGAGATCCTGCCTCAAGTGGAGGAGTTTAAATAACTCGGGGTCTTGTTCACGAGTGAGGGAAAGATGGAGCGGGAGATTGACAGGCAGATCGGTGCAGCATCAGCAGTAATGCGGGCTCTGTACTGGTCATTTGTGGTGAAGAGAGAGTTGAGCAGAAAAGCAAAGCTCTCGATTTACCGTTCAATCTACGTCCCAACCCTCACCTATGGTCACGAGCTTTGGGTAGTGACCGAAAGAACGAGATCACGGGTACAAGCAGCTGAAATGAGTTTTCTCCACAGGGTGTCTGGACTCTCCCTTAGAGACAGGGTTAGGAGCTCGGACATCCAGAGGAGAGACTCGGAGTGGAGCCAGTTGAAGTGGTTCGGGCATTTGGTTGGGATGCCTCCTGGACGCCTTCCTGGTGAGGTGTTCTGGGCATGTCCAACGGGGAGGAGGCCCCGGGGCAGACCAAGAACACGCTGGAGAGACTACATGTCTCGACTGGCCTGGGAACGCCTCGATATACCCCCGGAGGAGCTGGAGGCGGTGGCTGGGGAGAGCGAGGTCTGGGTTTCTTTGCTCCGATTGCTTCCCCTGTGACCCGGACCAGCGGTGGATAATGGATGGACATTTATTATAAATAAAGTGTACTTCTTATCCCAGAATTGATGCCACTTACAAGTGGCTAGCCACAGAGCGTGAGTGAAAGCAGATCTTGCTGCAAGGGCAGATTACCTGGCCAAAAGATGGGAAAGGTGCACATACAACAACGATACAACAAAAGATGAGGGGAAGTTTGAAGCAGTACCAAAGACAGTATATAGAGAATAAAAGGTTACTGATCTTTTAAACACCTCAGGAGATGACCAGCATATAGTTCGTCCGGAACCTATAGTTAACCCTCATGATCATGACCATGTGCAGTTAATTCTAGAGGTACCACAGGCATCCTCAACCCCTCTAATATTTCAATTCTTAAATTTCTGACACACTGTTTCATTTATATTGTTATGTTAATATGAAACAATTTGTTCACATCTCATCAGTATACATGAACTCACACTTATGGTTGTTGGTTTTTAAAAATTTATTCAAAACAGTTTAGTTGTAAAAGAAATGGCAAAAAATGTTGGACACTCTCTCACTCACAATCTCTCTCGCTCTGTTTCTCTCTCCCTCTCCCTCTCCCTCTCTCTTTTTGAAAACAATGGCTGTCATTTTACCAACTGAAATTGTATGAGACCCCTCCCTGGATCGCCACCTTATTGTGGTGGAGGGGTTAGCGTGCCTGCATAAGCCTAGGAGCTATGTTGTCGGGGGCAATAGCCCCTGGTAGGGTCTCCCAAGGCAAATTGGTCGTGGGTGATGGGCCAGACAAAGAGTGATCCATAAAGACCAAGATGAATAGATTAAGAACAGGGACACAGCCTCCCTTGCCCGGAGTAGGGTTACCGGGGCCTCACCCTGGAGCCTGGCCTGGGGGGGGCTCCTTGGCAAGCGCCTGGTGGCTTTCACTCAGGGGGTCTGGATGGGCTCAGCCCAAAGGAGTAACATGGGTCCTGTAGGAGAGGTAGTAATCCGGGTCTGGTGCATTGTGGATCGGGGGGCCCTGGTGTTCTGATCCTCAGTTACTGAAACTGGCTTTTGGAACATGGAACATAACCTCTTTGGTGGGAAAAGAGCCTGAGCTGGTGCACAAGGTTGAGAGGTTCCGGCTAGATATAGTTGGGCGCACCTGGACACACAGTATGGCCTCTGGAACCAATCTCCTTGAAAGGGGCTGGATGCTCTTTCACTCTGGAGTTGCCCTGGGTGAAAGGCGTAAGGCAGGAGTGAGCTTACTCATAGTCCCCCGGTTTAGCGCCTGTACGTTGGGGTTTACCCCAGTGGACGAGAGGGTAATTTCCCTACGCCTTTGTGTTGGGGAAAGGGCTCTGACTGTTGTTTGTGCTTATGCACCGAACAGCAGCTCAGAGTATCATGCCTTCTCTGGGACCCTAGAGGGGGTGCTGGAGAACACTCATTCTGGGGACTCCATTGTTCTGCTGGGGGACTTCAACGCTCACGTGGGTAATGACAGTGAGACCTGGAGGGGCGTGATTGAGAGGAACGGCCCCGCTGATCTGAACCCAAGTGGTGTTCAGTTATTGGATTTCTGTGCTCGTCACAGTTTGTCCATTATGAACACCATGTTCAAGCATAAGGGTGTCCAAAAGTACACCTGGCATCAGGAT
The DNA here is from genome assembly GCF_029633855.1 of Hoplias malabaricus. Classification (NCBI taxonomy): domain Eukaryota; kingdom Metazoa; phylum Chordata; class Actinopteri; order Characiformes; family Erythrinidae; genus Hoplias; species Hoplias malabaricus. The sequence continues at coordinate 2,835,269 of NC_089803.1, read as the reverse complement.
ACCGTAGGCTGCATTTCAATGATCAACTTTATAGTCGTATCATCAGACCTGCGGCCATATGTTTTGGACACTCGGGTGAAGAGAGGTGCTGAGCTGTCCACTGGTCACCACCTGGTGATCAGTTGGATCAGATGGCGGGGGAGGATGCCGGACAGACCTGGCAGGCCCAAACATGTGTTGAGAGTTTGCTGGGAACGTTTGGCAGAGGAACCTGTCAGAAAGATCTTTAACTCCCACATCTGCCAGAGCCTCGACAGCCCCCTGGGGGAGGCTGGTGACATTGAGTCCGAATGGGCCATGTTCCGGACCTCCATTGTTGAGGCAGCTGAACGGAGCTGTGGCTGCAAGGTTGTCTGTGCCTGTCGGGGTGCCAATCCCCGCACTCGGTGGTGGACACCCCGGGTGAGGGGGGCTGTCAAGCTGGCTGGCTCAAGGGACTCCGGAGTCAGCTGACAGGTACCGAAGAGCCAAGCGGCTCGCGGCATCGGCTGTCGCTGAGGCAAAAACTCGGGTGTGGGAGGAGTTCGGTGAGAACATGGAAAACGACTTTCGGTTGGCTCCGAGAAGTTTCTGGTAAACCATCAGGCGACTCAGAGGGGAAAGCGGTTTTCCACCAACACTGTATATAATGGGGGTGGGGACCTGTTGACCTTGACTGGGGACGTAATTAGGCGGTGGAAGGAATACATCGAGGATCTTCTCAATCCCACCAGCGGAGGAGAAAAGCAAAGCTCTCGATATATCGTTCAATCTACGTCCCAACCCTCACCTATGAGTGACGAGCTTTGGGTAGTGACCGAAAGAACAAGATCGCGGGTACAAGCGGCTGAAATTAATTTTCTCCCTTAGAGACAGGGTTAGGAGCTCAGGCATCCAGGAGAGACTCGGAGTGGAGCCGAGTTTTTTTTTTTTTATTAATGTTATGTTATGTATAATGTTAAATAGTTTTTGATATGAAATAAGATGAATAGCATAAATATATACTGAAATATCAAATTCTATTTACATTGATGACTATTTTCTGTGTCGGTATCTTGTTCTTTTGCTGTAGAAGGTTTATGGTCAGTTGGTGTAACCAGTATCTTGTCTAAAGGCTAATATTGTACAAAAATTGTAATATGGATTATAATTTAATTCTTGTCTACACTGTAATAATGGGTGTTTAAATCATTTTTACTCAAATGGTCAAAGAATATACATAAAATAAGATGTTTTTACGGCACATGGTCTTGCTCAGTACAATGAAAAATCCATAAATTTAAATTTTGAATATAAAAATACAATATTCTCATTCTCATGGGATATTGCAAAATAAACTAATTTTATGAGAGCAATTGCATGAATTTTAGAAGGTGTGAAATATTAGATATTTGTAATTTATTGTGGTTACACCATTTGACAATTTAACAGGCTGTCAGTCCTTAAAAACAGTATAAATATATTAAATAATATGAATACAACAGAAATACAAAATATACACTTTCACAAACCTTAAACGTATTTTTGAATTGATCATCTTGCCAAACCTTATCTGTAACTAACCCACTTGATATCAAGTATCCAAATATGCTCTATACTGAAATATAAGGACTTAATAGAGAATATGATTAAATCTGTGGTGTATTTAGGGCTGTCCCAAATACAGGGTGTTTTTTTTGTTTGTTTGTTAGTTTGGGTCTTTGGCCAGGATACTCTGCTATTTATTCAAATACTCAGAGTGGGGTGATGTATATTGTGGCCCCTGCTTTAATACCCCTCTCTCCAGGTTGCGCCATGGCTCACTAAGCACCTTGCTTGCTTGGTTGCAAGTGTTTTTTTTTTTTGGCACGTTAGGCTGTTTTATATGACTTTTAGGCTTAATTTGCAAAAATAATTTCATGTTGATGAGCCTGAATATGGGTGGAGTGGGGAGAGTACTGTCATCACTCCTTGTCACTGTCAGCGTTGTAGAATACTGTGTACAGGTATAACAGTAAATGAGCCTAGCTATATGTACTCTGCCGTAGTCCTGTGTACTGTATACCATAATCACACAAATTCATTCTATAACTCAATGTTTATTCAATTCCTTAATTTTATTATAATTTTTTTATGTTACACTACTACATATTTCAGAAAATGGAGCAGGAGAATAGTGAATTTTTAACTGTGCAAATTTTTTATTTATTTATTTTTAAATAACAACACTAATTCGGATTGGCTGATATTTTAAACAACATTTTTGGCACTTTAATTTAATTTTGATTGTTTCTCTTCGGGGTGGCACGGTGGCGCAGCAGGTAGTGTCGCAGTTACACAGCTCCAGGGATTCGATTGGGTTCGATTCCCGCTCTGGGTGACTGTGAAGAGTGTGGTGTGTTCTCCCTGTGTCTGTGTGGGTTTCCTCCAGGTGACTGTCTGGGAGGAGTTTGGTGTGTTCTCCCCGTGTCCGCATGGGTTTCCTCTGGATGCCCCGGTTTCTTCCCACAGTCTAAAAACACACGTTGGTAGGTGGATTGGTGACTCAAAATGTGAATGTGCGTGTGTCTGTGTTGCCCTGTGAAGGACTGGCGCCCCCTCCAGGGTGTATTCCTGCCTTGTGCCCAATGATTCCAGGTAGGCTCTGGACCCACCGCGACCCTGAACTGGATAAGCGGTTACAGATAAGGAATGAATGAATTCCTAGCAAGATAAAAACACTTGAGCTGTAACACCTGTTCCACTACACCACACAGAGCCTGAGTCTTATCGTCTTGATTACAAATGCTCGGCTCACACATTGGCCCGCATCTGGCCCAGCGTTTAAATTATGATCCAACACTTGATGTGCATGTCCAATTTTCCCCCAATAACTGTATAAACGTTAGGCAAATTAAATATTTGTGTGTTAATAGTATTCTGTATAGATAACACTGATGCTAACTGCATGCTAGCCAAGATAACTGATAAGGCTAAATGTTAATTATTGTTTCTGTAGTTTATATTATCAGGTTGTGTTATCACCATAAATTAAACTGATAGAATAGTCTAAAGTTTGCTTAATATAAGTTGTGATGTAACAAAAACTTACTAATGATGCAATGTCCAGCAAGAACGAGAGAATGGTAGCTAATGTCTTCCTCAGGGTTTTCTTCCATTTTAAGCACAAATTTTGGAAAAAGAAAACCCTGAAAGGTCTGAATGTTAGCTATAGTGTATAGTGTTAGCTATACTATTTTTTAATGAAAACTGAAAATACAAATATCCGTTCACTGCCTATTTTTCCCCAAAAATATAAATGAGCTCTTAATGAAAATAATAATTTAAAGAGGAGAAATATGACACAATGTTTTGCACTTTTAATCAACAAATTATTACATATTACACGAATGTGAACACTGATAGATGAAACGTTATTTCTCATTTCTATCTGTTTGCTGTTGGCAACGAGAGCTACCAGGCAGATTAATAGAGGAATCAATCAAAGACTCAATTATTTGAATCTATCTATTGTGGCCAATGATCCAAAGTTGAATCTCTTGGAGTTGTATGAGTCTCGGTTCGCAGCGCACTTAACAAGAAAAGTAAAAAGTTATTACATGAATGGAAAAGTTCCTTTATTTTGGATGTTAATCTAAAAAATTTTAATCATAGTTAACAATATATTCATTCATTATCCATAACCAATCACGTGATTATGTAATAATCCTGTCAGGTCTACTTGTTACAGTGAAACAATCTCATCTTATTTTGTTTAACCACTTGAGACAAAGTTCAGAGTATGACTTGAGACAAAGTCTGGAGTCGAATCTTCTCTAATTGGAGCACAGTGAATCACAACATTGACCATGTTAATGAGGAGGGGAAAAGGATATGTAATACTTAATTCTAAACCCACAGCTTGGAAAAAAAAAATCATTAACAGTCCGTGGCATTTGGTAGCACACAGTTCAATCACATGCCTTCAAAGCACTACACAATTCAGCTTTAAGAATATTTTTTACATTGAATGTGACCCAAATACAGTAATTAAATCCCAATCTCTGAAGGTAATCCCTCACTCAGTGCTAACCTTCCTGGTTCTGGGTGAACTCAGTGATGTTTCCGGACAGAACTCTGATGATTAAAACTCTTCCCACACTCTGAACAGTGATACGGTTTCTCTCCTGTGTGAATGCGCTGGTGTGTTTTGAGATTAGCCTGTACAGTAAAACCCATCCCACACTCTGAACAGTGATATGGTTTCTCTCCTGTGTGAATGCGCTGGTGTGTCTTGAGACTAACCTGTACAGTAAAACTCATCCCACACTCTGAACAGTGATACGGTTTCTCTCCTGTGTGAATGCGCTGGTGTCTTTGGAGATGACCCTGTACAGTAAAACTCTTCCCACACTCTGAACAATAATATGGTTTCTCTCCTGTGTGAATGCGCTTATGTCTTTGAAAATGACTCTTTTGAGTAAACCGCTTCCCACACTCTGAACAGTGATACGGTTTCTCTCCTGTGTGAATGCGCTGGTGTGCTTTGAGACTCCACTGTTGAGTAAAACTCTTCCCACACTCTGAACAGTAATAAGGTTTTTCTCCTGTGTGAATGCGCTGGTGTGTTTGGAGACTACCCAGTTGACTGAAACTCTTTCCACACACTGAACAGTGATACGGTTTCTCTCCTGTGTGAATGCGCTGGTGTCTTTGGAGATTACCCTGTTGAGTAAAACTCTTCCCACACTCGTCACAATCATAAGTTTTCCATTTGTTTTCACTTGTCTGAGATTTACTGTTGGATGTGTGAGTGTGGGGAGTATCCAAGGATGTTTCCTGAGAACTGGAGATTCTGTCCTCCATATCTTCACACTTAATCCCTCCTGATCTCAACATTGTGTTATATTTCACTTGGAAATGTTTCTTGATGCACCTGTGGAAAACTGTGTCTTAAACAACAGGAGCCAGAGAAAATATCAAAAAAGATGGTCTTCTGTCCTGGAAGACAATGAAACAAAGATAAATTAGTTAAATCCACTCTCCACTGGCTCTCTATTGGTGACCAATATTCTCCTGAATTTGTAGTCAATTCTACCTTAAGTACTGGAACAGCAAAAACAAGTCAGTGTTGCCAACTTATGAAGCAGGAATAGACCAATATCCCTATCTGTTTTCATAATTTCATCACACTTAATGTTTGCTGTGTAGTGGAGTATGGACCGAAGATAGATATGGACAGAATATAAATGAAGAAATGAAAAGTTTTAATTAAAACGTTTCCATTCTGAAGAGGACCTTTCATCTGGTCCCGAAGTCAGCATTCCACAAACCACAGGGAGCAAAGGCCTTGCAGCCCCCACACACACGCACCCACCTAAGAACACTTTCAAGTGACACATGGCCAGGAACTGTCGAGATAACCGATTTTTTATAATGCTCTTAAGAGACAGGAACCTCAAACAAAAGGAAGGGTTATAATCCCGTTTATGACGAAGTGGCACCTCAATGTCTCTCGTTATCTCCCACGGGAATCAGCAGATGTTTAGAAGGGGTGACCTCGAGTTGAACCCCATTGATTCATCTACACGACAACCTACACATGGACCAACAGCGACCCCAAATGGACACTGGCGAAACTACGCCTCGCCCGGGGTCGTCTAAACAGTAGCGGAAAATAGTCAAACTCTGATTAAATGTGTATAAACAAATGTATTAATGTCACTTTCTGTACCCTCAGATGAATGCCTATCTTCTAATGAAATGATGTATATTGTTGATTGTTTCTATCATGAAAAGAAGTTCTGTCTCTGAATAGAGAAAACGGATTAATATTCTTTTCCAGCGTATCATCATGAATTGGACGTAAAACAACGTACTCAAGATGGGATCTTATGTGGATGTTGGATGCTAACAGTCCAGTGTACTCATTGTTATATATTGATAACAGGTATAAGAATTTCAATACGCAAAATTTATATTATTTCTGTGAGAATCACTGATTCAAACCCCCTCCTACTCTCTCTCCCTCGCGAGAGTCACGTGAGGCTGAACTTGTGCCCAATCAGGAAAGGACACCTCCCGTTAGGGCGTGACCACGCTAGCTTTGAAAACACAGAGCAGCTCGACAGAAAAGGAGTTCAGCAGATGAGTTACGAGAGCTCGACAGCAGTCCCGAGAGCTCGACAGAAGTAACGGACCACGAAAGAAAGCGGAAAAGAGAGGACGCCGACGACAACAACAACGAGAAGATCCGAGAAACTTTGAAACAACAAAGAGACGCTTTCTCCTTCCCGACTACAAGACAACGAAAACCCTCTCAGACTTCAGAAAAAGCTCACAAGAGACGTCTTGAATTAGCTGATCGTATGAAGTTTTAATAATGCGTCGAGTGTTTTGAATATCTTCTTTTCTTTTAATCTTGTTTATGTTTTATTGCCAATCTAAATTTAATCTCACGACTGATCAAAGCCGGTGAACTTATTCGTGGCCAGAGTAAGAGAAACACCGCCGAGATACCAGAAAGTCGTAGAATAAGTAAGTTTATTGAATCGATTTTCAGTTCTGGATCTGCAGTAATCAGTGAAACTTTCGTCCAAACGTCCATATAGTTAGACACTCCTACTCACGACACTGAGCCAGAGGATCCTGCCGCCGGCGTCATCACGCTCCGAGTACGCCAAGGCGACTCAACCGACGAAGAAAACCTCCACGCTGACTCAGCCTGGAAACCCCCGAGACCGCGAAATCAAACAAGACGCCATCACTCCCAGGACCTCAGAGAGCCTTTGTACGCAACGAGTGGAGAAAATCGACGAAAAGTAAGCTAAACTTACGCATATCCAGCTGAAAAATTGAATCAAGTTTCTTGATAAATTTTACATTAATTAAACCTCAGTTAGCAACACATTAGTCACAAGTTAGATTGCCTAGCGTATCGCCGCAGTCGAATCGGCATCCCCTGCTTTGATGCCGTGAGATTTCAAGATCACGCTATGTTCAGTAAATATCCTTCTCTTTGTTAATAAAACTTTCATTATTTGAAATCACAGTATTTGCAATTTGTTCATTATTTTCCTGAAAATCCTGACGTACTCATTTAGCATGATTATTATTCATTCTCAAACTAATTATTAATGTTTTAATTGCCTAAGCCAATTATAAATTTTAATTAATATCATTAAGTCAAATATCAGAGATTGGAGGAGTTTGAATAAGGTCAACGCTATAAAAACAAATTATAAATATATATAAAATATATATTCACAAAGGTATCGTGACGTATGATTAAAATCTAACATACGCTACAGCTGGTTCTATCCCCATGACTAGAAGCAATATTGTGGGCGGAGGAGGGATAATAAAATACACATTATTTATAGAAAGCTGCTTGTGTAAACACTGTTTGTTTTGCTCTGGTGGCTACCAGGGGAGGGTGGATTTCACTTTTACGACTGGGTTCTTCCCAAGGTTTCTTCCTTCTGCTCTGACCAATCTTTTTCTTGTTACTTTTTCCTCGGCAGCATCAACTTGGTGCTAATTCCCAGAATTCTGTGCAGCTTCTTTGTGCAAACACCTACTGTATAAAGTGCTTTATAAATAAAAAGTACTCTGAAATTTCCACCACTTTCCTTTTTTCTTTCTGGATCATTCTGCTCTGTAATAAATAGCTACATTTTGAGAGAGAAAGAAACAGAGTCCAAACACTTCTCTCTGATCTTTATCTTCAGTAAAACATGGTTAAACGGTGTGTAAGAGGCGTTCTGGTCTTTATCTTCAGTAAAACACATTATAAACGGTGTGTAAAAGTCTCTCTCTGATCTTTATCTTCAGTAAAACAGGTTATAAACGGTGTGTAAAAGTCTCTGTGAACTTTATCTTTAGTAAAACACTGTATAAACGGTGTGAAAGTCTCTCTGATATTTATCTTCAGTAAAACATGTTATAAACTGGGTGTGACAGCTGTACACATTAAAAACACTTACCTTCAGTAAAAACAGGTCCTAATTACTCTTCAACACACACCTCTCATGAAGAACGTGTGATCGCGGACCGAACAATTGAGCAGAGCTGAACGTTAATTAAATAAGTTAGGTGGGAGCGTGAATGTTCTTCTGCACCTCCCTCTCACACAGTCCCCTCCCACAACCCTCGCCCCCGGAGATACGATTGGCTGGAGTTTAAGAACAACTGGTCTCTGATTGGACAGTCCCCACAGAGACAGTGTCCTCAGTCCAATAAGAGCGTTTCCACTGGAGAACACACACAGTAAGGGGTGAGAGATAAGAGTCTTTATTGTTATTATACGTGAGTATAACGAAAACTCGTTTGCACCTTTCCCAAACAGCAGAGCGTACATTTACATGGACGGCAGAATAGACAGTGATATATTATATAAGTCTTTGAGGTAGATATTACAATATAAATATCAGTTTTATATAAACTGCAGGCTGGATAGTGATTTCCAAATTCAAGATTTCAGCATATGTTCTGTTACAGTTCTACTTCACAAACAGTTGGGAGTTGTGTTACTGTGTAAATAAGGGGCAGTCTGTGTGTCCATCAGACAGTGCTAGAATCAGAGTACACAGTAATAACGGTAATGAATAATAAATATCACTGCTTTAAAGTGACGATGAACACTTACTGTGCAGTAGACACTACAGAACAGACAGAGTATAGAGGTGTGTTACTGTGTAAATAAGGGGCAGTCTGTATATCCATCAGACAGTGCTAGAATCAGAGTACACAGTTATAACAGTAATGAATAAATATCACTGCTTTAAAGTGACGGTGATCACTTACTGTGCAGTAGACACTACAGAACAGACCGAGTATATAGGTGTGCTGTTTGTGTAGAGTGAGTGTTCACTGACTGAAAATGTACAAAATTAACACATTCCCAGTACAAGGTCCTAGTGTATAGGGGGTGATATGGTCAGGAAGGGGTTGGAATGGAAGTCAGTGGGGTTAGGAGACCAGGTTAGGTGTTTATGTGGACACAGAGGACCTTCACACTCTACACACTGCTTCTCCAAAGATGTGGAGGGGGAGGTGGTCTGGCTGCTTTGTTCTCCTGAAGTCCACGATGATCTCCTTTTTCCTAGAGGTGTGAAGAGCCAGGAAATAGACATTCCCCCTCATTCCTGCAGATTCCCTCATCACCATCTGAAATGAGGCCCACTATTGTAGTGTCCTCTGAGAAGTTTATGTTGTTTTACAGGTGAATGGGGTCTACAATGTTAATTACATAGAGAACAAAGAGTGATCTGAGGTGTGGCTGATGGAGTAAATGATGTGCATGCCGAAAGATCAACAGTGTTTCAGTAGGAGATTTAAACATGGAGTGTTTCTACACACAGCTCAGATGCCACTTAATGGAGTTTGAAGGAGTAGAAAGAGTTTGTTTTTGAGGACTCAACTGAACAGATTCAGAAACACTGAGTTAAAAGTTCTCTTTGTGGTTCACTGATGAGAAGACATCCTCATGTAGAATTCACACTAAATAACTGGCAAAATGTTGCCAATAATCTACTGTAAAACATTGTTTATGACTGTAAATCAAATTACAGTACTCACTGTACACAAGTAAACACTTGGATACGAACTTATACAAGTATTTATTATGTTTTTTACAGTAATTATTCATTATAGTGTAATCAATTTTACAGCAATTTGGTATAATATTTAGATATACATTAGTTTAATGACGAAAACACATTCACAAACATTACCATGACTAACTAAGCACATGTCAAAATAAGAACAATCATTCATTCATTCATTCATATATTATCTGTCACTCTTATCCAGTTTGGGGTGGCAGTGGGACCGGAGCCTACACGGAATCACTGGGTGCAAGGCGGGACTACACCCTGGAGGGGGCACCAGTCCTTCACAGCGTGACATACACTCACACATTCACTCACACCTACGGACACTTCTAAGTCAACAATCCACCTACAAGCGTGTGTCTTTGGATGGTGGTTGAAACCAGAGCACACGGAGGAAACCCACACAGACACAAGGAGAATACACCAAACTCATAATAAGAACAATTGTTAAATTTAAATTAAGTCCACAAGGAAAGTGTATAGAGACATAAACATGTCTGAGGGGTAACAGATTTCTATTACAAGAATTAGGTGTATTTTTTTAAAAGGTTTGCTGGCAATACAGGACATATCTGACATAATTTAGTAACCCAACTTAACTACACTGACAATGACAACCTTGGAAATTAAGTGCTATTTTCACCCCTGAATCATGGAAAATAACACACTGACACACTTTTAGGACAAAATATTTGCGTGTCCATGAAGTCCACAAAGAAAGTTTGGCTCTTTGTTTTCACAATGCTGCATGCAGTACTTACATAACCATTCAAAGTCCATTAAGTGTCTGAGAAGAGGTGTGTGTTGACTGTGTTTTTTCTTCACGAAACCTTTCCACCATTCTTTCACACAACCCCTCTGGAGGCCATCTTTGTCCCTGAGATTGGATAATTCCATCGAAACATCTGAAATTACAAACTCAGCATAAATTGATTGTGCAAGGCAAATTACTTTATATCTGTTTGATAAACAGCATTTTTAAAAATTAAATTACAACAATCAAATTTTAAAATGGCGGCGTGGTGGTGCAGCAGGTAGTGTCGCAGTCACACAGCTCCAGGGTCCTGGAGGTTGTGGGTTTGTGTCCCGCTCTGGGTGACTGTCTGTGAGGAGTGTGGTGTGTTCTCCCTGTGTCTGCATGGGTTTCCTTCGGGTGACTGTCTGTGAGGAGTGTGGTGTGTACTCCCTGTGTTGGCGTGGGTTTCCTCCGGGTGACTGTCTGTGAGGAGTGTGGTGTGTTCTCCCTGTGTCTGTGTGGGTTTCCTTCGGGTGACTGTCTGTGAGGAGTGTGGTGTGTACTCCCTGTGTTGGCGTGGGTTTCCTCCGGGTGACTGTCTGTGAGGAGTGTGGTGTGTTCTCCCTGTGTCTGTGTGGGTTTCCTTCGGGTGACTGTCTGTGAGGAGTGTGGTGTGTACTCCCTGTGTCTGTGTGGGTTTCCTCCGGGTGACTGTCTGTGAGGAGTGTGGTGTGTTCTCCCTGTGTCTGCGTGGGTTTCCTCCGGGTGACTGTCTGTGAGGAGTGTGGTGTGTTCTCCCTGTTTATGTGTGGGTTTCCTCCGGGTGACTGTCTGAGGAGTGTGGTGTGTTCTCCCTGTGTCTGCATGGGTTTCCTTTGGGTGACTGTCTGTGAGGAGTGTGGTGTGTTCTCCCTGTGTCTGCGTGGGTTTCCTCCGGGTGACTGTCTGTGAGGAGTGTGGTGTGTTCAGTCTGTGTCCGCATGGGTTTCCCCCGGGTGCTCCAGTTTCCTCCCAAGCTCCAAAAACACACATTGGTAGGTGGATTGGAGACTCAAACGTGTCCATAGGTGTGAGTGAATGAGTGAGTGTTTGTTGCTCTGTGAAGGAGTGGTGCCCCATCCAGGGTGTGTTCCTGCCTTGCGCCCAATTATTCCAGGTAGGCTCTGGACCCACCGCGACCCTGAATTGGATAAGCGGTTACAGATAATGAATGAATAAAATTTTTTAACTTGAGAATGAAGGGAGGGAAACTATCAAAGAAGCATAAGAGTGACAAAAAGATGCACAACAACGGAGGAAACTCGGATGTGAGTGAGAAAGCTGAGCATGGGGAAGATGGCGACAGTGAAGCAGCGTTGGGTAAAGTTAACGCAGAAGCTAGGGACAGCCAAGATGCAATGCATCTAAAAGTTTAGCGCTGCTTCATGAAGAGCTAAAAGGCATTAAACAGGATATAAGACGGGATTTAAGTGAATTCAAAATTGAAGTAAAGAAGCCCTCCTTTTTAAAGATGACCTCCTTTTTTTAAAAAAGAATAAGTTTTGAGAGAGCTGCAGAGTCAAAATATAAGGATTACAGAGGCTCAAATGCGGATATCAGACATGGAATCTACCTGCCTGGAGTTGAAAGATACTTTGCTAATGGTGCTTAGAAAGAACAAGGAAATGCAGGATAAGATAGTTGACCTGGAGAGCCGCTCTAGAAGAAATAACCTAAGAATTTATGGAGTTCCAGAAGGAAGAGAAGGGAAATCGGTCACCGAATTTGTAAGTGAGCTAAAGTCAAAAGTCAAATTAACCTGCCTGGTGAGGTTGAGCTCCAAATTCAGAGGGCACACAGAGTACTGATTCCAAAGCTGGCTATAGCCTCATTTCCGAGATCAATAATAGTAAACGTTCTGCAGTTTCATATTAAAGAGTTGGTTTTAAGGAATGCCTGGCAGCAGATTGTTGAAATTGATGGTAAATGACTTTACTTCGATATTGACTATGTGGCAGACATCATGGAGAAGTGTAAGGCATACAGACCCATCAAAGCAGCTTTAAAGGAAAAGGGGATCCGGTTCCAGACACCATATACTAAAACGTGAGTTCATTGGGGTTCCGGATTTCAGATCTATAGGAGTGCAGATGAGGCAGCTCAGGACCTGATTAAACGAGGTTTTCAGGTGGAAATGACAATGTCAAAGGGCCAGAGAAAAGCTCACAGAGTTTAGAAGAGACTTATAATGTCAGAAACCAAATGGATTAGGAGTTAAATGTGCCCTAGACAGAACATACAAGTAATTTGTTTTGGAAGTGGCTTCTACTGGTATAGAAGGGGGGAATTATTCTTTAAATTTAAGACTATATTAAGGTTTTGAGTATTTACACTCAATTATTTATTCACCCTATTGTCCCTTTGGAGTGATTTGCCCTCCAGAATGTTGTCTTTGGGACATATATTTAGAAAAACTAATGACGGAATTCAAATACTTAAAACCGATTGAGGAAATCGACTACGTAAGCGCTAAATATTGGACATTTCTAGTAGAAGTGAGAATTATTTCACTACTAGGGAGGGCCCCTATATTTATAAGGCATTGTACCCTCCTCCCACAAACAGGGAACACATAGAATGGCAAATGTCATCCTTTAATTTGGAAGTCACAAAGTTCTATGTTCAATTGAGGTTCCAGTGTCCATTTACTTATTTAGTGTCTGGGTTTGAACTACTTAACAATCTTAAAATCAGGTATAATAGAAAATAATATTAAGATACTGTCGTTGAACGTTAATGGTCTGAATAATCAAAGAAAATAATGTGCAAATGGATAGGAAATGTGCAAATGAAGGATAAATCACAGATTATATACTTGCAAGAAACACATTTATACGGAAAGGAATGTGAGAAACTTGGGTGGTTTGGCTATACTGATATATCCTATACTTCATTTCGAAATGGTTGTACAAGGGGTGTGACTATATTGATTTCTAAATCAGTGAAATTTGAATGCATTAAACAAGTTGGTGATAAGGAAGGAAGATTTATTATTTTTAAAAGGCAAACTGGAGGGCGAAACAGTAACATTGGTTTATGTATATGCCCCACCTAATAGTGGAAAGACTTTCTTTAAAATCTTGCTTGATAAGATTAATTGTGGAAATGGAAGGAATATTAATTTGTGGAGGTGACTAATAATTCAGTTAAAACCACAAGATAAAAACAGATTGTGGAGATTGAATGTTAGAATTCTAAATAAAAAATCAATTGTAGACGAAATAAAGAAGGAGATCAAAATGTACCTATTAGAAAATCATAATGGAGAGGTTAACAATGTTATTTTGTGGGATGCTTTGAAAGCAGTCATAAGTCATAAGAAAACTTATTGCTAAAACAGCATCTATCAAAAAAGCTAATGAGGAGAAATATAACAAAGAAAAGGAAAAATTGTCAGAACTTGAAAAATTACATAAGAACACACATGACCCCCTGTTACTCTCTAAAATTAAAGAATTAAAAGGTAATATAGATAAAATTTTAAGCACAGAAATTGAAAAGAAGACAGTATAAAACAGTCTTATTATGAAGTAGGACCAAAGGCAACCAGATTATTGGCAAAAAGGTTGAAAAACAACAGGTTGATAGGACAATTTATAAGATAAGAGATATAATTACCAATGAAATAACTTATGACCCTAATGAAATAGAAAATGATTTTGTGAATTATGGGAATTTGTATAGCCAACCCCCCTTGGCAGACCTTGACCAAATGAAAGCTTTTCCTGAGACACTGGACCTACCAGCAATTGGGGAAAATCAAAGTGATCTTTTAACTTCATCCATTACAAAAACAGAAATAGAGAAGGCTACTTGTAGATTGAAAACAAATAAATCCCCTGGTAGTGATGGTCTACCATCTGAATGGTATAAAACATTTAGCAAAGAACTCATACCTTTACTGGAGTCTGCATTTAACTACACACTTGAGCACAGCGAATTACCACCATCCTGAAATGAAGCTATTATATCAGTAATTCCTAAAGGCAATAACAGTGAAACCTGCTCATAACCTTATAAGCTTTATAACATTAGAGGTTATAAAAATGAACATTCTTCCACGACTCCATTATCTATTCCAATCATTACCTATTGAAATACCAGACAAAAAATTAGAATATGGGATAAAATCATCTCAAGATTCATATGGAAAAGCCAAGAGTCAAATTTGAGACTTTACAGCTTGGGAAGTATAAAGGAGACATGTCATTACCAAATCTCAAGGAATATTTTTATGCAGCACAAATTAGACCTGTCAGTATGTGGTGTGCTAAAGATTATGAAGCTAAATGGAAAAATTTAGAACAGTATTAACAAGGAAGGGAGATTCAGAGTCTCATAGGAGATGGAGACGAAGCAAAGACCTAATTAAACAGGCAGATATTATAACTCAGTTTACACTACAAATATGGTTTAATGTAGTGCGAAAATACAAACTTAGATTACTCCGATGGGTAGCTTATGACAAACATTTCGCTCCAAATACGCTTGACCTAAGGTTTAAACAATGGATATCATGTGGAATAACAGCATTGTGTACAGTAATAAAAGAAGGGAATTTAGTGAGCTTTGAAGAGATCAAACAAAAACATACATTATCCAAATCAGGATCACTTTAGATATTTAGTGTTTAGTGGTTTTTTTATTTTCAAATTGAATACAGTATATAAAATAATATTAATAATAATAGTAACGTAAAAAGAAGACAACAATAATGGTAACAAATCTTAAATTAATAGACATGACAGTCAGAACAAAACAAATACAAACAGAAACGTTATATGCTGAAGCATTAGCTTATTGTGCCTACCATTTTTACTCAGCTAATTAACATTCCTTTTACTTCTGTATTTAGACGATACAAAACCCCCACGGAAAGAAAGATATTATTTTTTTTTTTCAACAATAATCATTCCTTGGTTTTATAAGTGCTTACCACATTATTTTTTTTTACATTTTTAAAATTTGCCAAATGAACTACACATTTTTAGTTCCACAAATCTACACGGTCATGTTTTTTTTCAATACTTTAGTTTCTGGGCAACATTGGTATTGCAATTTGTTCCTGAAAAATCAACATTTCAGTCCTCATCCTGCCGTTGATACATAAACAACAATCATTTCGTCCATTGCTCTTAACATTGTTCCTCTTACACTCTTATCATATGTGTCAACTGTTCCATGTCATGTATTTCACTCACCATCTTCAACCATTCATCTCGTGTTGGTGGATCTTATTTGTACCATCGCCTCATGACTGCTTTTTTACAAGCTACTAAGAAAATTTTAAACACATATCTGTCGGATCGTAACACAATATTGTCTGAGAGATTACCCAAATACATCACCGTACAAGACCTAGGTATATCATAACCCAAAATTTTGACCATAACTAAATGGACTCTCTCCCAAAACTTTTCGATGCTAGGACAAAGCCAAAAGACATGAGAATGGTTTACATTTACTGCTCCACATTTTCTCCAACATGGTTGAGGCACAGGCATAAATTTACTACTAATTTTGGGAGTGACAAAAAATCGTATTAAGTTTTTCCAGCAGTGCTCTCTCCAAATACGTGATGAGGTAGTGGATTGTTGTGTTCTCCACATAGACGATCATTCTTCTTCAGAAATATTCACATTCAACTCTTTCTCCCATTTTTGTTTAACATAAAATGTTGTATCACAATTTCTTTCCATTAGCTGCTGATATAATGCAGATATTATTCTGTATTTTTTTTAATTATAAACATCCATTAAGATCCTAATTATACCATTTTTATCTAAATTTAGTCTGGGTTTTACTTCTTTCTCATAATAATATCTTAACTATAAATAAAGATAGGAGATATTTGACATATTTAGCATATGAACAGGCAAAGCAATAAAAGTCACAACAGCTCTCACCAGACGACCTAATCAATATCAAAGGAGGTTTATTACTGAGTAATCAACAACCATCACAGACAAAGGGAACTAGTCTAAACATGAAGGTGGCAGAACTTCAGTGGTATTTAAATGGATTGTATTCAGACACAACTGATATCACATCCTTCAGGAGGAGCTTAGGGGAAGGTGGTATTGTCAATCTATGTATGCTGTGTTTTTCTACTACTCAATGTTCAGTCCAGCTCCGATGAATCCACGGTACATCATTGTATCTTGCTATTGCTTGCTATAAAAAAGGTTTCCCATTTTTCATCAATTTTGAGAGACATCCCATTTTTCCTACATACATCAACATGTCAGATCTTTGCATCATTAGATATCTTAAACACTGTTGCTTCTGTTGTGACTTTCTGGGGTGTTGTGGTTGTGGGTGAGGAAGAATCACAAAGTATAGAGTTTTAAATACATTTTTATTTCACCAAAAAACAGAATCTGACCAGCCATAAGGGCTGGGAGAGAATCCGCCAATTTCATTTGTCTCTATTCATCTTGCTGTATCTCTAGTCATCTCGCTCCCTGTCTCTCTCCCACTCAAATCTATATGGTTCTTTAGGCAAGGCAAGGCATGTTTATTTATAGAACCCCCTTCATACAAAAGCAATTCAAAATGCTTTACAGAAAAAAAAAAACTGTTAAATTAAAAGCAAGAATAAAAATTCATAAAAGTCCAATAAAACAATTAAAATATTGCAGTAAATGGAAATACACAAAAAGAGTAAAAGAAAACATGATAAAAAAACAATTAAAATTAATTCAGGCACTAAAAATGTTTCTCAGGATAAAATCAAATAAAAATTTCGCTGTTTATGTCTGAGTAAACTAGAAAAATAAAATAAAATAAAATAGAGATAAAAAACAATTTTAAAATTATGCAATAAAAGAAAAGAACTAAGGTGCCATTACAGAGTAAAAGTGCTGAGTATTTTAGACTGAGTTGTAAGCCTGCTCAAACAGACGGTTTCAGTCTTGATTTAAAAGTGTCTAAAGTGCTCTGTAGCAGATCTGATAAATACGCTGGTCCTTCCCCAGTAAGACATTTATAGACCAGTAATAACACCTAAAAGTCTATTCTGTAACACACTGGTATCCAGTGTAAGGATTTGAGCATGGAGGTGATTCTTTTGCTCCTAGTGAGAACTCTAGCAGGTGCATTTTGAATCAGCTGAAGCTGTTTAATGGTCTTTTTTGGAAGTCCAGTTAAGAGACCATTACAGCAAAACAATCCTGCTAGAAATAAAGGCATGGATAAGTTTCTCCAGGTCTGGTTTAGTCAGAAAATCTCTAATTTTACTGATGTTCTTAAGACGGAAATGTGCTGATCTAGTAACCGCTTTAATATGAGACTAAAACTGAGATCTGAGTCCATTAATACACCAAGGTTGCGAGACAGTTCTTTAGATTTGAGGGCTCTCGAATCCAGATACGCAGTCAATCTTTGTCTGGTACTATAGTGTAAAACACACTCTTTAAAAATTTGGTTGGTAGTGTGTGGAGACTGCAAGTGGATGGTTTGAGATGATTAACTGTGTGAATTAAAATTTCACCGTTTACAGTACTGAACTCTGACATTTTAACTAAGGAGTCTTTATGAGGTGATGGAGAGGGTACAGACTCTTTGTTGGATATAGATGTACTAATCACTCGTCTGATATTCTGGATTTTAGTGGATACTGGATAGTTTTAGTTAATGTTGTTGATGATGCTAGACAGATAAGATTGTGGTGTTTTGCATATTGTCGCGTTGTATTTACGTAGCTTACCTTTGTAGATTTCTTTGTGAATGTGAAGACTCATTTTATGCCATCTTCATTCTGCCTTGCAACATTCCCTCTTTTGGATTTGAACAACAGAAGCATTTCTCCATGGTGCTTTCTGTTTGCAAGACAAAGCCTTCACTTTAACTGACGCAATCTCATCAATAACACTGACAATTTTTGATTCAGATCATCAACAGAGTTGGATCGTTCACATGGTGTAGTGCACATTTTACTCATGAAAAGTGTAGCTGTGCAGTCCTTTATAATCCTTTTCTTGACACAAACTCTTCTATCCGTGATGTCTGGTGAGACCCACATATCAAAGAACACACAGTAGTGATCTGACAATGCGACGTCCTTCCCAGTCACTGATATGTTGAGACTCTTTGAGATAACAATATCCAGTGTGTGACCATGAGAGTGTGTTCTCCCTGTAACATGCTGTAAAAGGCCAAAAGAGTCCAATATGGCGTGCAGTTCCTTGGCAAAACAGTCCTTGGGATTGTCGATATGTTAAAGTCACCAGCAATAACAAAATGGTCAAAGTCTGTAGAAATAAAAGACAGCATCTCTGTAAATTCATCAATAATATTAGCGCTGTACTTCAGAGGCCTGTAGACAGTTACTAGTGACATCTGTGGTGTCCCTTTCAGAACTATACATAGATTCTCAAATGTTGTGAAGTCACCAAATGATAACTGCTTGCACTGAAAAGAACCATGGAACAGAGCAGCTAGACCTCCACCTTTTCTACTGGCACGAGATACATTTAAAACATGAAAATCTGGAGGAACCAACTCCATTAAAACAGTTGCAGCACTACATTAATTTAGCCAAAATCAAGCCCATGTGCTGTGATAAAGTCATTAATTAAGTGTGATTTGTTTGTGAGAGATCTGATATTTAGAGCTAACTCAGTAACTTGTGCACTTTGCCACAGAATCTGTCTCACATTTTATATGCTGTAGATTGGCTACATACACAGTATCTGACCTGAACTCCCTGGTTAACCTTCCAAATATGGTGAATTTGTCACTGAAAAAGTCTGGTTTACATTTTCACATTCAAAGCAGAGAGAGAGAGAGATTTAGTTTCCTGTCTTTACTGGTAGCTTATCCTTAACATTTCCTTCTTTGGAACACAGAGACAGAACATATGTATAAACCCAGAGAATATAAACGTTTCTTAATACTGCTCTTAATATCATTTGTGCATCAAATACACATCAGTGCAAAGTATAAATATTCATTTATACTTTTTAATGGTCTAAAAAGTTTGAGAGCCACTGTCTAAATGAACACAGTAAAGGCGCCTCCCCTCCGTTCTGTTATCCTCCTGCCTCTGTATGGAGTTCCCGCATCGTCGGAATCACGTGACAGAAAGCAACCTATTGATCCTCTGGACTGAGTACACTGTCTCCGTGGTGACTGACTAATAGGAGAGAAGCTGGTATGATTTTCAAGCCAATCATGTCAGAGGGGGCGGGTGTTGCGGAGCAGAGTGTGTGTGAGAGAGAGAGAGAGAGAGAGAGGGAGAAGGAGAAGGAGAAGGAGAAAGACAAAGCTGTGTATCGGAGAGAAGTCAAGACCTGTTTTTACTGAAGGTAAATATGTGTTTAAGATATTTACACCCCGTTTATACCGTGTTTTACTGAAGATAAACGGGTTTACGATATTTACACCCCGTTTATACCGTGTTTTACTGAATATAAACGCGTTTAAGATATTTACACCTCGTTTATGCCGTGTTTTACTGAAGATAAACGCGTTTAAGATATTTACACCCCGTTTATACCGTGATTTACTGAAGATAAACGCGTTTACGATATTTACACCTCGTTTATGCCGTATTTTACTGAATGTAAACGCGTTTAAGATATTTACACCCCGTTTATACCGTGTTTTACTGAAGATAAACGCGTTTACGATATTTACACCTCGTTTATGCCGTGTTTTACTGAATGTAAACGCGTTTAAGATATTTACACCCCGTTTATACCGTGTTTTACTGAAGATAAACGCGTTTAAGATATTTACACCCCGTTTATACCGTGATTTACTGAAGATAAACGCGTTTACGATATTTACACCCCATTTATACCGTGATTTACTGAATATAAATGGGTTTAAGATATTTACACCCCGTTTATACCGTGATTTACTGAATATAAATGGGTTTAAGATATTTACACCACGTTTGTACCGTGTTTTACTGAATATAAACGCGTTTAAGATATTTACACCCCGTTTATGCCGTGTTTTACTGAATATAAACGCGTTTAAGATATTTACACCCCGTTTATACCGTGTTTTACTGAAGATAAACGCGTTTACGATATTTACACCTCGTTTATGCCGTGTTTTACTGAATATAAACGCGTTTAAGATATTTACACCCCGTTTATACCGTGATTTACTGAAGATAAACGCGTTTACGATATTTACACCTCGTTTATGCCGTGTTTTACTGAATGTAAACGCGTTTAAGATATTTACACCCCGTTTATACCGTGATTTACTGAAGATAAACGCGTTTACGATATTTACACCTCGTTTATGCCGTGTTTTACTGAATGTAAACGCGTTTAAGATATTTACACCCCGTTTATACCGTGTTTTACTGAAGATAAACGCGTTTACGATATTTACACCTCGTTTATGCCGTGTTTTACTGAATGTAAACGCGTTTAAGATATTTACACCCCGTTTATACCGTGTTTTACTGAAGATAAACGCGTTTAAGATATTTACACCCCGTTTATACCGTGATTTACTGAAGATAAACGCGTTTACGATATTTACACCCCATTTATACCGTGATTTACTGAATATAAATGGGTTTAAGATATTTACACCCCGTTTATACCGTGATTTACTGAATATAAATGGGTTTAAGATATTTACACCACGTTTGTACCGTGTTTTACTGAATATAAACGCGTTTAAGATATTTACACCCCGTTTATGCCGTGTTTTACTGAATATAAACGCGTTTAAGATATTTACACCCCGTTTATACCGTGTTTTACTGAATATAAACGCGTTTAAGATATTTACACCCCGTTTATGCCGCGTTTTACTGAATATAAACGCGTTTAAGATATTTACACCCCGTTTATACCGTGATTTACTGAAGATAAACGCGTTTACGATATTTACACCTCGTTTATGCCGTGTTTTACTGAATATAAACGCGTTTAAGATATTTACACCCCGTTTATACCGTGATTTACTGAAGATAAACGCGTTTACGATATTTACACCTCGTTTATGCCGTGTTTTACTGAATGTAAACGCGTTTAAGATATTTACACCCCGTTTATACCGTGTTTTACTGAAGATAAACGCGTTTAAGATATTTACACCCCGTTTATACCGTGATTTACTGAAGATAAACGCGTTTACGATATTTACACCCCATTTATACCGTGATTTACTGAATATAAATGGGTTTAAGATATTTACACCCCGTTTATACCGTGATTTACTGAATATAAATGGGTTTAAGATATTTACACCACGTTTGTACCGTGTTTTACTGAATATAAACGCGTTTAAGATATTTACACCCCGTTTATGCCGTGTTTTACTGAATATAAACGCGTTTAAGATATTTACACCCCGTTTATACCGTGTTTTACTGAAGATAAACGCGTTTAAGATATTTACACCCCGTTTATACCGTGATTTACTGAAGATAAACGCGTTTACGATATTTACACCCCATTTATACCGTGATTTACTGAATATAAATGGGTTTAAGATATTTACACCCCGTTTATACCGTGATTTACTGAATATAAATGGGTTTAAGATATTTACACCACGTTTGTACCGTGTTTTACTGAATATAAACGCGTTTAAGATATTTACACCCCGTTTATGCCGTGTTTTACTGAATATAAACGCGTTTAAGATATTTACACCACGTTTGTACCGTGTTTTACTGAATATAAACGCGTTTAAGATATTTACACCCCGTTTATACCGTGTTTTACTGAATATAAACGCGTTTAAGATATTTACACCCCGTTTATACCGTGTTTTACTGAATATAAACGCGTTTAAGATATTTACACCCCGTTTATACCGTGATTTACTGAAGATAAACGCGTTTAAGATATTTACACCTCGTTTATGCCGTGTTTTACTGAATGTAAACGCGTTTAAGATATTTACACCCCGTTTATACCGTGTTTTACTGAAGATAAACGCGTTTAAGATATTTACACCCCGTTTATACCGTGATTTACTGAAGATAAACGCGTTTACGATATTTACACCCCATTTATACCGTGATTTACTGAATATAAATGGGTTTAAGATATTTACACCCCGTTTATACCGTGATTTACTGAATATAAATGGGTTTAAGATATTTACACCACGTTTGTACCGTGTTTTACTGAATATAAACGCGTTTAAGATATTTACACCCCGTTTATGCCGTGTTTTACTGAATATAAACGCGTTTAAGATATTTACACCCCGTTTATACCGTGTTTTACTGAATATAAACGCGTTTAAGATATTTACACCTCGTTTATGCCGTGTTTTACTGAATATAAACGCGTTTAAGATATTTACACCCCGTTTATACCGTGATTTACTGAAGATAAACGCGTTTACGATATTTACACCTCGTTTATGCCGTGTTTTACTGAATGTAAACGCGTTTAAGATATTTACACCCCGTTTATACCGTGTTTTACTGAAGATAAACGCGTTTAAGATATTTACACCCCGTTTATACCGTGATTTACTGAAGATAAACGCGTTTACGATATTTACACCCCATTTATACCGTGATTTACTGAATATAAATGGGTTTAAGATATTTACACCCCGTTTATACCGTGATTTACTGAATATAAATGGGTTTAAGATATTTACACCACGTTTGTACCGTGTTTTACTGAATATAAACGCGTTTAAGATATTTACACCCCGTTTATGCCGTGTTTTACTGAATATAAACGCGTTTAAGATATTTACACCCCGTTTATACCGTGTTTTACTGAAGATAAACGCGTTTAAGATATTTACACCCCGTTTATACCGTGATTTACTGAAGATAAACGCGTTTACGATATTTACACCCCATTTATACCGTGATTTACTGAATATAAATGGGTTTAAGATATTTACACCCCGTTTATACCGTGATTTACTGAATATAAATGGGTTTAAGATATTTACACCACGTTTGTACCGTGTTTTACTGAATATAAACGCGTTTAAGATATTTACACCCCGTTTATGCCGTGTTTTACTGAATATAAACGCGTTTAAGATATTTACACCACGTTTGTACCGTGTTTTACTGAATATAAACGCGTTTAAGATATTTACACCCCGTTTATACCGTGTTTTACTGAATATAAACGCGTTTAAGATATTTACACCCCGTTTATACCGTGTTTTACTGAATATAAACGCGTTTAAGATATTTACACCCCGTTTATACCGTGATTTACTGAAGATAAACGCGTTTAAGATATTTACACCTCGTTTATGCCGTGTTTTACTGAATGTAAACGCGTTTAAGATATTTACACCCCGTTTATACCGTGTTTTACTGAAGATAAACGCGTTTAAGATATTTACACCCCGTTTATACCGTGATTTACTGAAGATAAACGCGTTTACGATATTTACACCCCATTTATACCGTGATTTACTGAATATAAATGGGTTTAAGATATTTACACCCCGTTTATACCGTGATTTACTGAATATAAATGGGTTTAAGATATTTACACCACGTTTGTACCGTGTTTTACTGAATATAAACGCGTTTAAGATATTTACACCCCGTTTATGCCGTGTTTTACTGAATATAAACGCGTTTAAGATATTTACACCCCGTTTATACCGTGTTTTACTGAATATAAACGCGTTTAAGATATTTACACCCCGTTTATACCGTGTTTTACTGAAGATAAACGCGTTTAAGATATTTACACCCCGTTTATACCGTGATTTACTGAAGATAAACGCGTTTACGATATTTACACCCCATTTATACCGTGATTTACTGAATATAAATGGGTTTAAGATATTTACACCCCGTTTATACCGTGATTTACTGAATATAAATGGGTTTAAGATATTTACACCACGTTTGTACCGTGTTTTACTGAATATAAACGCGTTTAAGATATTTACACCCCGTTTATGCCGTGTTTTACTGAATATAAACGCGTTTAAGATATTTACACCCCGTTTATGCCGTGTTTTACTGAATATAAACGCGTTTAAGATATTTACACCCCGTTTATACCGTGATTTACTGAAGATAAACGCGTTTACGATATTTACACCTCGTTTATGCCGTGTTTTACTGAATGTAAACGCGTTTAAGATATTTACACCCCGTTTATACCGTGTTTTACTGAATATAAACGCGTTTACGATATTTACACCTCGTTTATGCCGTGTTTTACTGAATGTAAACGCGTTTAAGATATTTACACCCCGTTTATACCGTGTTTTACTGAAGATAAACGCGTTTAAGATATTTACACCCCGTTTATACCGTGATTTACTGAAGATAAACGCGTTTACGATATTTACACCCCATTTATACCGTGATTTACTGAATATAAATGGGTTTAAGATATTTACACCCCGTTTATACCGTGATTTACTGAATATAAATGGGTTTAAGATATTTACACCACGTTTGTACCGTGTTTTACTGAATATAAACGCGTTTAAGATATTTACACCCCGTTTATGCCGTGTTTTACTGAATATAAACGCGTTTAAGATATTTACACCCCGTTTATACCGTGTTTTACTGAAGATAAACGCGTTTAAGATATTTACACCCCGTTTATACCGTGTTTTACTGAATATAAACGCGTTTAAGATATTTACACCCCGTTTATACCGTGTTTTACTGAAAATAAATGGGTTTAAGATATTTACACCCCGTTTATACCGTGATTTACTGAATATAAACGGGTTTAAGATATTTACACCCCGTTTGTAACGTGTTTTATTGAAGATAAACACGTTTAAGATATTTACACCCCGTTTATACAGTGTTTTACTGAATATAAACGGGTTTACGATATTTACACCCCGTTTATACCGTGTTTTACTGAATATAAACGCGTTTAAGGTATTTACACCCCGTTTATACCGTGTTTTACTGAAAATAAACGGGTTTACGATATTTACACCCCGTTTATACCGTGATTTACTGAATATAAACGCATTTAAGATATTTACACCCCGTTTATACCGTGTTTTACTGAAGATAAAGGCGTTTAAGATATTTACACCCCGTTTATACCGTGTTTTACTGAAGATAAACACGTTTAAGATATTTACACCCCGTTTATACCGTGTTTTACTGAATATAAACGCGTTTAAGATATTTACACCCCGTTTATACCGTGTTTTACTGAATATAAACGCGTTTAAGATATTTACACCCCGTTTATACCGTGTTTTACTGAATATAAACGCGTTTAAGATATTTACACCCCGTTTATACCGCGTTTTACTGAATATAAACGCGTTTAAGATATTTACACCTCGTTTATACCGTGTTTTACTGAATATAAACGCGTTTAAGATATTTACACCCCGTTTATACCGTGATTTACTGAATATAAATGGGTTTAAGATATTTACACCCCGTTTGTACCGTGTTTTATTGAATATAAACGCGTTTAAGATATTTACACCCCGTTTATACAGTGTTTTACTGAATATAAACGGGTTTACGATATTTACACCCCGTTTATACCGTGATTTACTGAATATAAACGCGTTTAAGATATTTACACCCCGTTTATACCGTGTTTTACTGAATATAAACGCGTTTACGATATTTACACCTCGTTTATGCCGTGTTTTACTGAATGTAAACGCGTTTAAGATATTTACACCCCGTTTATACCGTGTTTTACTGAATATAAACGCGTTTACGATATTTACACCCCATTTATACCGTGATTTACTGAATATAAACGCGTTTAAGATATTTACACCCCGTTTATACCGTGTTTTACTGAATATAAACGCGTTTAAGATATTTACACCTCGTTTATGCCGTGTTTTACTGAATGTAAACGCGTTTAAGATATTTACACCCCGTTTATACCGTGATTTACTGAATATAAATGGGTTTAAGATATTTACACCACGTTTGTACCGTGTTTTACTGAATATAAACGCGTTTAAGATATTTACACCCCGTTTATGCCGTGTTTTACTGAATATAAACGCGTTTAAGATATTTACACCCCGTTTATACCGTGTTTTACTGAATATAAACGCGTTTAAGATATTTACACCCCATTTATACCGTGTTTTACTGAATATAAACGCGTTTAAGATATTTACACCCCGTTTATACCGTGTTTTACTGAAAATAAATGGGTTTAAGATATTTACACCCCGTTTATACCGTGATTTACTGAATATAAACGGGTTTAAGATATTTACACCCCGTTTGTAACGTGTTTTATTGAAGATAAACACGTTTAAGATATTTACACCCCGTTTATACCGTGATTTACTGAATATAAACGCGTTTAAGATATTTACACCCCGTTTATACCGTGTTTTACTGAATATAAACGCGTTTAAGATATTTACACCCCGTTTATACCGTGTTTTACTGAATATAAACGGGTTTACGATATTTACACCCCGTTTATACCGTGTTTTACTGAATATAAACGCGTTTAAGATATTTACACCCCGTTTATACCGTGTTTTACTGAAAATAAACGGGTTTACGATATTTACACCCTGTTTATACCGTGATTTACTGAATATAAACGCATTTAAGATATTTACACCCCGTTTATACCGTGTTTTACTGAAGATAAAGGCGTTTAAGATATTTACACCCCGTTTATACCGTGTTTTACTGAAGATAAACACGTTTAAGATATTTACACCCCGTTTATACCGTGTTTTACTGAATATAAACGCGTTTAAGATATTTACACCCCGTTTATACCGTGTTTTACTGAATATAAACGCGTTTAAGATATTTACACCCCGTTTATACCGTGTTTTACTGAATATAAACGCGTTTAAGATATTTACACCCCGTTTATACCGCGTTTTACTGAATATAAACGCGTTTAAGATATTTACACCTCGTTTATACCGTGTTTTACTGAATATAAACGCGTTTAAGATATTTACACCCCGTTTATACCGTGATTTACTGAATATAAATGGGTTTAAGATATTTACACCCCGTTTGTACCGTGTTTTATTGAATATAAACGCGTTTAAGATATTTACACCCCGTTTATACAGTGTTTTACTGAATATAAACGGGTTTACGATATTTACACCCCGTTTATACCGTGATTTACTGAATATAAACGCGTTTAAGATATTTACACCCCGTTTATACCGTGTTTTACTGAATATAAACGCGTTTACGATATTTACACCTCGTTTATGCCGTGTTTTACTGAATGTAAACGCGTTTAAGATATTTACACCCCGTTTATACCGTGTTTTACTGAATATAAACGCGTTTACGATATTTACACCCCATTTATACCGTGATTTACTGAATATAAACGCGTTTAAGATATTTACACCCCGTTTATACCGTGTTTTACTGAATATAAACGCGTTTAAGATATTTACACCTCGTTTATGCCGTGTTTTACTGAATGTAAACGCGTTTAAGATATTTACACCCCGTTTATACCGTGTTTTACTGAATATAAACGCGTTTACGATATTTACACCCCGTTTATACCGTGTTTTACTGAATATAAACGCGTTTAAGATATTTACACCCCGTTTATACCGTGTTTTACTGAATATAAACGCGTTTAAGATATTTACACCCCGTTTATACCGTGATTTACTGAATATAAATGGGTTTAAGATATTTACACCACGTTTGTACCGTGTTTTACTGAATATAAACGCGTTTAAGATATTTACACCCCGTTTATACCGTGTTTTACTGAAGATAAACGCGTTTAAGATATTTACACCTCGTTTATACCGTGTTTTACTGAAGATAAACGCGTTTAAGATATTTACACCCCGTTTATACCGTGTTTTACTGAAGATAAACGCGTTTAAGATATTTACACCCCGTTTATACCGCGATTTACTGAATATAAATGGGTTTAAGATATTTACACCACGTTTGTACCGTGTTTTATTGAATATAAACGCGTTTAAGATATTTACACCCCGTTTATACAGTGTTTTACTGAATATAAACGGGTTTACGATATTTACACCCCGTTTATACCGTGATTTACTGAATATAAACGCGTTTACGATATTTAAACCTCGTTTATGCCGTGTTTTACTGAATATAAACGGGTTTACGATATTTACACCCCGTTTATACTGTGTTTTACTGAATATAAACACGTTTAAGATATTTACACCCCGTTTATACCGTGTTTTACTGAAGATAAACGCGTTTAAGATATTTACACCCCGTTTATATTGTGATTTACTGAATATAAACGGGTTTAAGATATTTACACCCCGTTTGTATCGTGTTTTATTGAAGATAAACACGTTTAAGATATTTACACCTCGTTTATACCGTGTTTTACTGAATATAAACGCGTTTAAGATATTTACACCCCGTTTATACCGTGTTTTACTGAATATAAACGCGTTTAAGATATTTACACCCCGTTTATACCGTGATTTACTGAATATAAATGGGTTTAAGATATTTACACCACGTTTGTACCGTGTTTTACTGAATATAAACGCGTTTAAGATATTTACACCCCGTTTATACCGTGTTTTACTGAAGATAAACGCGTTTAAGATATTTACACCTCGTTTATACCGTGTTTTACTGAAGATAAACGCGTTTAAGATATTTACACCCCGTTTATACCGTGTTTTACTGAAGATAAACGCGTTTAAGATATTTACACCCCGTTTATACCGCGATTTACTGAATATAAATGGGTTTAAGATATTTACACCCCGTTTGTACCGTGTTTTATTGAATATAAACGCGTTTAAGATATTTACACCCCGTTTATACAGTGTTTTACTGAATATAAACGGGTTTACGATATTTACACCCCGTTTATACCGTGATTTACTGAATATAAACGCGTTTAAGATATTTACACCCCGTTTATACCGTGTTTTACTGAATATAAACGCGTTTACGATATTTAAACCTCGTTTATGCCGTGTTTTACTGAATATAAACGGGTTTACGATATTTACACCCCGTTTATACCGTGTTTTACTGAATATAAACACGTTTAAGATATTTACACCCCGTTTATACCGTGTTTTACTGAAGATAAACGCGTTTAAGATATTTACACCCCGTTTATATTGTGATTTACTGAATATAAACGGGTTTAAGATATTTACACCCCGTTTGTATCGTGTTTTATTGAAGATAAACACGTTTAAGATATTTACACCCCGTTTATACAGTGTTTTACTGAATATAAACGGGTTTACGATATTTACACCCCGTTTATACCGTGTTTTACTGAATATAAATGCGTTTAAGATATTTACACCCCGTTTATACCGTGTTTTACTGAAAATAAATGGGTTTACGATATTTACACCCCGCTTATACCGTGATTTACTGAATATAAACGCGTTTAAGATATTTACACCCCGTTTATACCGTGTTTTACTGAAGATAAACGCGTTTAAGATATTTACACCCAGTTTATACCGTGTTTTACTGAAGATAAACGCGTTTAAGATATTTACACCCCGTTTATA
The DNA here is from genome assembly GCF_029633855.1 of Hoplias malabaricus. Taxonomy (NCBI): domain Eukaryota; kingdom Metazoa; phylum Chordata; class Actinopteri; order Characiformes; family Erythrinidae; genus Hoplias; species Hoplias malabaricus. Next base: position 2,805,500 of record NC_089803.1, on the reverse strand, counting down.
CCGTGATTTACTGAAGATATACGCGTTTAAGATATTTACACCCCGTTTATACCGTGATTTACTGAATATAAATGGGTTTAAGATATTTACACCCCGTTTATACAGTGTTTTACTGAATAAAAATGGGTTTAAGATATTTACACCCCGTTTATACCGTGATTTACTGAATATAAATGGGTTTAAGGTATTTACACCCCGTTTATACCATGTTTTACTGAAGATAAATGTCTTTAAGATATTTATACCCTGTATACCTGGGCAAATAATTGAAATTGACATTCAGAATTTCTAACCGACATCATTTTGTCAGTACTGATTATTTTTATTCTGTTATGTCACCACGGTGTGTTCATCTACTCTCCCTTTAAAACCACAGTACCAAGCTGTAGTCACATGATTCTGCCCCTATCTGCAACATGGACGCAACCTAAATGCTAAAGCAGACCAAGCGATTTGAGCAGCTGGTGTCTGTGGTTTGGATGTGCTGTGTTTTGAGTATAATTAAGACGACACTAAACAAAAATAAGTTAAATGTAGCCAAGCTCCCAGCGACATTAGAAACAAATCCCATATTTCATACTGGAGCATATTTTCAGCACAATCCTCATCACTGAACTGTGAACAAAATAATTGTTCATTAATTGTAATCGTGGTAAAATGTACAGTTAATTGTGATATTGATTTGAACTTATATTGCCCAGCCCTAGATGTTGCTCTATTCCTGCACCATGAGTTATCAACACTGACTTATCTTTTGCTGTTTCAGTAGCAGTACTTAAGGTGGAGCAGACTATAAATTCAGGAGAATATTGGTCACCAATAGAGAGCCAGGGGAGAGAGAATTTAACTAATTTATCTTTGTTTCTTTATTCTCTTCCAGGACAGAAGACCATCTCTTTGGATACATTCTCTGACTCCTGTTGTTCAAGAAAGTTCCATAGTTTTTCCACAGGTGCATCAAAAAACATTTCCAAGTGGAATATAACACAATTTTGAGATCAGGAGGGATTAAATGTGAGGATATGGAGGACAGAAGTTCCACTTCTCAGGAAACATCCTTGGATACTGTGCACACTATCACATCTGACAGAAAAATCCAGACAACTGAAAACAAACGGAAAACTTATGACTGTGGGAAGAGTTTTACTCTGCGGCATAGACTGAAAACACACCAGCACCTTCACAAAGGAGAGAAACATTATCACTGTTCAGAGTGTGGGAAGAGTTTTACTGTACAGGATAGTCTCAAAAAACATCGGCGCATTCACACAGGAGAGAAACCGTATCACTGTTCAGATTGTGGGAAGAGTTTTACTGTACAGGGTAGTCTCAAAACACACCAGCGCATTCACACAGGAGAGAAACCTTATTACTGTTCAGAGTGTGGGAAGAGTTTTACTGTACAGGGTCATCTCCAAACACACCAGCGCATTCACACAGGGGAGAAACCGTATCACTGTTCAGAGTGTGGGATGAGTTTTAATCGAAAGGGTAGTCTCCAAATACACCAGCGCATTCACACAGGAGAGAAACCGTATCACTGTTCAGAGTGTGGGAAGAGTTTTACTGAACAGGGTAGTCTCAAAAAACACCAGCGCATTCACACAGGAGAGAAACCATATCACTGTTCAGAGTGTGGGAAGAGTTTTACTCAACAGGGTCATCTCCAAACACACCAGCGCTTTCACACAGGGGAGAAACCGTATCACTGTTCAGAGTGTGGGATGAGTTTTAATCGAAAGGGTAGTCTCCAAATACACCAGCGCATTCACACAGGAGAGAAACCGTATCAATGTTCAGAGTGTGGGAATAGTTTTACTCACCAGATCAGTCTCCAAATACACCAGCGCATTCACACAGGAGAGAAACCCTATCACTGTTCAGAGTGTGGGATGAGTTTTAATCGAAAGGGTAGTCTCCAAATACACCAGCGCATTCACACAGGAGAGAAACCGTATCAATGTTCAGAATGTGGGAATAGTTTTACTCACCAGATCAGTCTCCAAATACACCAGCGCATTCACACAGGAGAGAAACCCTATCACTGTTCAGAGTGTGGGAAGAGTTTTACTGTACAGGGTCATCTCCAAACACACCAGCGCATTCACACAGGGGAGAAACCGTATCACTGTTCAGAGTGTGGGATGAGTTTTAATCGAAAGGGTAGTCTCCAAATACACCAGCGCATTCACACAGGAGAGAAACCGTATCACTGTTCAGAGTGTGGGAAGAGTTTTACTGAACAGGGTAGTCTCAAAAAACACCAGCGCATTCACACAGGAGAGAAACCATATCACTGTTCAGAGTGTGGGAAGAGTTTTACTCAACAGGGTCATCTCCAAACACACCAGCGCTTTCACACAGGGGAGAAACCGTATCACTGTTCAGAGTGTGGAATGAGTTTTAATCGAAAGGGTAGTCTCCAAATACACCAGCGCATTCACACAGGAGAGAAACCGTATCAATGTTCAGAGTGTGGGAATAGTTTTACTCACCAGATCAGTCTCCAAACACACCAGCGCATTCACACAGGAGAGAAACCGTATAACTGTTCAGAGTGTGGGAAGAGTTTTACTGTACAGGGTCATCTCAAAACACACCAGCGCATTCACACAGGAGAGAAACCATATCACTGTTCAGAGTGTGGGATGAGTTTTAATCGAAAGGGTAGTCTCCAAATACACCAGCGCATTCACACAGGAGAGAAACCGTATCAATGTTCAGAGTGTGGGAATAGTTTTACTCACCAGATCAGTCTCCAAATACACCAGCGCATTCACACAGGAGAGAAACCCTATCACTGTTCAGAGTGTGGGAAGAGTTTTACTGTACAGGGTCATCTCCAAACACACCAGCGCATTCACACAGGAGAGAAACCGTATCACTGTTCAGAGTGTGGGATGAGTTTTAATCGAAAGGGTAGTCTCCAAATACACCAGCGCATTCACACAGGAGAGAAACCGTATCACTGTTCAGAGTGTGGGAAGAGTTTTACTGAACAGGGTAGTCTCAAAAAACACCAGCGCATTCACACAGCAGAGAAACCATATCACTGTTCAGAGTGTGGGAAGAGTTTTACTCAACAGGGTCATCTCCAAACACACCAGCGCATTCACACAGGGGAGAAACCGTATCACTGTTCAGAGTGTGGGATGAGTTTTAATCGAAAGGGTAGTCTCCAAATACACCAGCGCATTCACACAGGAGAGAAACCGTATCAATGTTCAGAGTGTGGGAAGAGTTTTACTCACCAGATCAGTCTCCAAATACACCAGCGCATTCACACAGGAGAGAAACCCTATCACTGTTCAGAGTGTGGGAAGAGTTTTACTGTACAGGGTCATCTCAAAACACACCAGCGCATTCACACAGGAGAGAAACCGTATCACTGTTCAGAGTGTGGGATGAGTTTTAATCGAAAGGGTAGTCTCCAAATACACCAGCGCATTCACACAGGAGAGAAACCGTATCACTGTTCAGAGTGTGGAAAGAGTTATAGTCATCACAGTTCTGTCAGGAAACATCACTGCATTCACCCAGAACAGAAGTGGTAGCACTGAGTGAGTTTTTAGTGAGTTTCACTTAACCTCCTTAGAGCAGTGTGACTGACACTACCTGCTGCAGTGCTTCACCGCATTAGAAATAATTATTACAAATAAATATTTTCCCCAAATTCACCGTCAATTTTGTGGGCAACACAGACACACACACATTCACACCTACGGAGTGAGTTGCCAATCCACGTACCAATGTGTGTTTTTGGACTGGGAGGAAACCGGAGCACCCGGACACAGGGAGAACACACCTCACAGACAGTCACCGAGAGGAAACCCACACAGACACAGGGAGAACACACCACACTCCTCACAGATAGTCACCTGGAGGAAACATTTAGACACAGGGAGAACACTCCTCACAGAGGGTCACCTGGAGGAAACCCACACAGACACAGGGAGAACACCCCACACGGACAGTCACCCGGCACAGGAATCGAACCCACAACCTCCAAGCCCCTAAAGCTGTGTGACTGCAACACTACCTGCTGTGCCACCGTGCCGCTATGTGTGTGTTTCACTGTGCTCCAATTAGAGACGATACAACACCGTATTGTGTTGCCACTGTTTTCCAAATGACTTTCAACTTTCTCTAGTGGTTAAATGAAATAAGATGAGATTGTTTCATGGGAAAAAGTCACGCAAAGACGTGCAGCAGACATTTTACAAAATTGTCAATAAATCACAAATTATGTTTAAAGTTGGGGTAGTTCCCTTTTTATTGTAGTAGAAAAACTACACTAAACCACAGATACAGTCCAGCTGTTGTAGAGCTTGGGATGTTTTAGGCTTTGCTTCAATGTAACTGCTACTTGCAAATGCTTTCTCAGTTCTTAGAGCTCAATGTTTAAGCTTAGCATATTATGTTATTTTATTATTGCTTTCCCTTTGCTGTTGTCTCATTGTGAATTTCCCTGCTGTGGACCTAATAAAGGAATCAACCTATCAACTTTTACACCAGGTAAGACAGAATCGGAAAGCGGTGCAGATAGATGATGCACTCACGATTGATAGCTAATTAAGAATAGTTTGATGATGCTCTAATCTCAGTAATCTGCTTGACCACACCTGTCATTTTATTCCGATGGCTACCAGAGACTGTATGAGAAAGTATTCTTACTTTAATATGTATGCAGATTTCTTCTGAAAGTAGTGTGTAAAATACAGTTTGAAAGAGTCTACTTAGTTCTTTTAGTTAACACTTGTGAAAAGCATATAACATAAATGTTCATAGACAATTGAATGATTTGGTCTATTTCCATATTGCATCTATGTTTATAGTAGACTCGCTAAGGTAATATTACAGCATCCTGAGAACAAACTGAAGATTCCGCTCCTATGATCAAGTGAGAACAGTTTATTGAAGGGAAATCGCTACAAGTAGCACCTTTCCTCTCTATGAACAGCTTCTCAAACAAAATCTTTATACCTGTAATCCCTCACCCTTATTACCATAGTGCTCATTCTTTACCTTATAGGGCTACAAGCCAAGTTACTATTTGTTTACTCTTTCCATATCCATCACATTCAAATAAATTCTGTTCTCAGTCCCCCCACTCAGACCGGTTTCAGCCAGTTTCTGTTATCTCTATGTGGCCCGGGTCCAAAGGGAATTAATGAACTGAATGTGTCGGTATACTGTTATCTGAAACACACACACAAAAAGCCTGCTGTCCACACAGAGAATTGAGGAATAAAACAATTACAGTTATACAATATATGGTCATTGCTGATTAAAAAATAATTAACAAAAATACCTTTATTGATTATGAATCATTTCAATAAATAAATTCTATCACATAAGGGATACAGGGCCAAAAGATACTCAACGCCTCTCGCTGAGGGAAATCAGCCTGCTTCACTTGAGAACTCCAATTCCCAGAATCCTCAGTAGTATCACATGACCACCTCCATTTATCAGATATCTTTTCATTGTTTCTAATCACCTGAATATCAATCACCCCTGTTTCTCCTTCATGCTCATTAGACAGAGTATTTAAATACAGTGTTGGTTAAGATTGTTTAAGAGTATTGCCTTATCTGGGCATTCAGCGCTTTTCTATTGTTTCTCTTTTTCTCTCTTTGGATTTGCCCTTTGGATCTGTTTGGTTCTTTGTTTGTATTTTAGATTTGACTTCAGACATTTATGTTTATGGTTTTGGTTTGCCCTCTATAGGATATTAAACTTCTTTAATACACAAGCATCACTCAAGTTATCTTTTGATATCATGACAAATTAATCTTCCTAAAATGAACTTTTTAAAGGTAGAGAGGACAAAATTATTGAATACATGACAGTTCGTATGTTTGCTTGTTTGTTACTTTATTACTTTATTTATTGTGTAGATATTCACAAGCATCACCATTCTCTCTTCTGTGCATGTTAAAGACGTTTTAATGAAAATCATGAAATTTAATATTGTTTAATTATAAATTAAGTGTATGTAATAATACTGTAGATAGCACAGTGAACAAAGTCATACATTTTTGAAGCATTTCCAAAGGTCAAAACCTGAAAATGAAAATTAAAGGCCTCCCACTTGTTATAATATCACAAATTATAATGTTCATAGAGCATGGGTTTGGGAGTGGATCAGGAGCTCCATAGTGCCCCCAAATGCAGACAATTGTCTGGATGAAGCTGATCATATATTTGGTCATTGATCTCATCACCAAACAAATATCACTGAGTTTTATCCTAAAGCAGGTCTACTGGAATTAGGACAATTCAGGATATGCCAGTCTCATTGGCTCTATAGTGCCACCTATGTTTAAATGCATAATTGACACCTCTGGAATGCTGGAAAACTCACAAACTTGCACACTACCATTATTAGCACATACAGCAATGACAGAGGCTCTATTACAGGTCAGTGAAGCATCACAATATTTAACCTCAGGTATTTCCAATGTAGTTAATTCTGTTTGCTAATGCTGTAATGCTGTTTTCCACTGAATTGGTCTGGCTCAGCTCACTAAAAATTTGTTGCTTTTCCACTGGCACAGCTCCCCAGCAAAATGGAGCCAGTGAGGACACAAAAACCCACCTGTAACAGGAATCACTGTCTTTCTGTCACTATCTACAACAAAAAAGGAAAGGCTACTCAAAAAATAATGTAGTGTGCAAAGTGTCATCTTAAGATTATATTGACATCCTGCTGTCAAAACTGATCACTTTGATTGGTTTGTTCTTTATTTTATTAAAGTCTATAGTACGTACAATTGTGTAGTGTTCAAAATATGCCTACAAGGGTGAGGACTAGCACATGCCTCCTCTGACATGTAAAGTCGGACACTGCCGATTTTCAAATTGCTGCTGATGCAGCATCGATTGGCAGCCAACAGATTTGCGTCAAAGTTTAAAAATTGACTGAGTTAACCAGTTTTGAGGTACTTCTTTGAAATCTTTTATTTGGCAAGCTGTGACTGCACTTTATGGGGCTGAGCAGCTCTACAAAACTTACAGTGCTTACAGACAACATTTATCTGTACCTGGCATAACTGGCATGTCTTGTTAAACCAGGCATAATGGACGGATGGGGTCTGTAAAATAGTGACTAAAAAGGTAATTAGCAGGTCATTCACAAACATATAATTACAAAAGTAATTTAGTAATTAGCAAATAATTAACTCTCTTCATCCCAAAAATATCTAAATCCTAAATACTGGATGGAGCTCCATCATTCCAGAGAACACAGTTCCACAATACTGCAAGGATTTATATCAAATCAAATTTAATTATATAGCGCTTTTCACAAGTGGTTGCTGGAGCGTGGGCAGCTGATCTGAAGCGTGGAGGAGGATCTCAACAGTCATCCATCAGTGTCCAGAAAGACAGGTGGGCAGTCGTTTACTCGGAAAGATGTAAAGGGATGGAATTAGTTTTGAACTGTTTTGTGTTTGTAAAGTAGAAAATATGAAAATTTCCAGAGTGTGGCTAATGACTCCAGCAGATCTGACTATGACAGCTTTAACTAAAAGGAGAGAACCAGGAGGACACACAGACACGGGAGCATCCTGAAACACTGGCATCCTTCCGCTCCACCGTCAACAAACCTGAGTGATCGCGAGAAGCGGCGGGCCGACAGTACCAGCTTCTCAGTTTACTATAATTCTCTGTGTCCATGGACCCCCCGGATCTGCCGCCTTTATCTATGGGGGAGCATTAGCTACCAAAAGATAAACTAAACAAATGAGTTTTTAGCCTAGATTTGAAGATTGCGACTGTGTCTGAGTCCCGAACATTTTCTGGAAGATCATTCCAGAGTTGGGGGGCTTTATAAGAAAAGGCTCTTCCCCCAGCTGAGGCCTTCTGAATTCTGGGAACAATTAAAAATCCAGTATTCTGTGATCTGAGTGAACGTGGAGGCTCATAGTAGGAAATTAACAGGCAGCCAATGAAGTGATGATAGAACTGGACTAATATGTTCAAATTTTCTAGTTTTAGTGAGGGCCCTAGCTGCAGCATTTTGAACATAGTTGAAGTTTTCTTAAATTGCTGCTGGTGCATCCTGACAGTAGTGCGTTACAGTAGTCAAGCCTTGAAGTAATAAAGGCATGTACTAATGTTTCTGCGTCCTGAAGGTATAAGGCATTTCTAATCTTAGCAATATTGTGAAGATGTAAAAAAGCTGTCCTAGTGATACTACCTATGTGTTGATCAAATGATAAATCCGGGTCAATTATGACACCAAGATTTTTTGCTGCTGAACCAGGTTTAACTGGAAAGTCAGCGAGATTTAAAATAAAATTTGATGATTTATTTCTTGCCACCTTTGGACCCAAAAGCAGGACCTCTGTTTTGGTGCTGTTTAGAAGGAGGAAGTTACGCAACATCCAGCCTTTCACGTCTTTTACATAGTCCTCTATTTTCTTTAATCTGTGTTTGTCAGCGGGCTTGGCTGAAATATACAATTGTGTGTCGTCTGCGTAACAGTGAAAGTTAATGTCATGGTTTCTTATAACTGTGCCTAGCGGTAACAGTATAATGTAAACAATAATGGTCCTAAAATAGAGCCTTGTGGAATTCCAAATCTTACTTTAGAATAATTTGAATTTAGATTGTTTACTTTTACGAATTGATAACGTTCCGTTAAGTAAGATTTGAACCATAATAGGGCTGTCCCAGTGATTCCAACCATGTTTTCTAACCTTTATATGAGAATATTGTGGTCTATTATATCAAAGGCTGCGCTTAGGTCAAGAAGCACCAACAGGGATACGTGGCCTTGATCAGAGGCAAGAAGAAAATCATTTGTTATCTTGACTAGAGCTGTCTCTGTACTATGATGTTGCCTGAATCCAGATTGGAATTTTTCATATATATGATTCTTATGTAGATATGAACTAAGTTGTTGGGCCACAGCTTTTTCTAAGATCTTGCACAGAAATAGCAAATTTGAAATAGGCCTGTAATTAGACAGTGTACTAGCATCAAGATTTGGTTTCTTGATCATAGGTTTAATAACTGCTAGTTTAAAAGCTTTGGGTACATGGCCCAGGCTAAGGGATGAGTTTATTATAGTTTAAAGAGGATCGATAATAGCTGGTAGTACTTCTTTGAGCAATTTTGTGGGAATTGCATCAAGTGTGCAAGTTGTACAGTTTGCGGAGGTGATAATCTTCTCTAGTTCTAATTGTGGGAGTGGGTAAAAGGTTTCAAGTCTTTCTTTTACAGTTACTTTATGTTTTATATCATTCACATCGGGTGGCAGCCAGGACAGATTTAATCCTGTGGCTTGAGTTTGTTGTCTAATATTCTCAATTTTATTATTAAAAAAGTCCATAAAATCTTTACTGGTGAGAGTTGCTGGAATTATTTGTTCGGAACCTGCTTGATTTTTTGTAATTCTAGAAAACACACTAAACAGTGATCTCGGATTATTTTTATTATTGGAGATCAGCGAGGCCAGATATGCTGAGCGAGCTTTAGTGAGGGCATTTCTATACTCTATAAGGCTGTCCTTCCAGGCTGCTCTTCTCTCTTGCTCTCGTGGGACGCGGTCGCATTTTCTCCCTCTCCACTCCTTATCTCTCCTGCTCGCTTCTCTGGTCTTGTCCTGTCTACCCCGGGTCTCTCTAACGCCGCTCTTCGAATTACAAATCAGAAATGGAATTGATCAGCTGGTCTCTCAACGCTATTGACACCATCTTCTCAAGAAGCAATTTGGGCACGGGGGAGCCCTCCTGTCCTGATGGAACGACGCTGGCTGGATATGCCATGGATGGATGGGAGAAGTGGCGCGTGGTATGTCTGGCGGCTCTTTCAATTGAGGACATCGAAGATGTATACCTATTTGGATATATCGTGGACTTTCTGCTGATTGGATTAGGTGGCGCCCTGGTTTATCTGAAAATTAGAAGAGTTGAGTCAAGGAGCAACTAACGGCTTTGAACTCCAAGATCGAACGTCTGGAAGACCAGTGCAAAATTGGAACTTTGAATCAGAGGGACTATTAGCTCAAAATTCAGCTCACATCTCTGATTCTAACAAGCTGAACTTTATCTGTTTTGGCTGCCCCTGCTATCAGTGGCCTTGGCTGCTGATAGTTTCAACTCCTCCAGAAGGAACGGTCGTCATGGAGATCTGCTGCACCTCCCCTGTCTGAGCTGGGGCTGAAGGACACGTGACTGCTACTACATCTGGACATTTTCACGAACTGAACCTGGTCCCCTCCCCCCCATTCCCCCTTGAACAAGCCTCCTACTGCTTTTTGTCTATGTCACTGAAACTATTTGTGTGTATTACTTTGTGCTAAAGGTGTTGTTTTTTTCAAGATCACACACTGTGCTTCTTAGGCACAGTCTGGGACCTTCATTTTTTTACCACCACTTCCCCGATGTTAATCTAGCTGTTTCTTCTAACTGTACGATGGCACGGGTAACCTCCTGCGGTCGCGTCTGTTGCACTCACCTAACCCTTGTTTATGTGAGTGTACAGACGGAAGCTAATTTCGCTGCAATGTTGTACTTGTATAACTTTGTATGTGACAATAAAGAGTACATCTAGGTCCATTTGATCTGATGGAGTTGGAACTGGGGTTGATAGTTCTGGGAGGTTTTCTATAAATTTTAGGGCATTTGATGGTTTTATTATATGCCTTGTAGAATAGCAAGGGTTCTTACATATATTATGGCTAAGACGTAGCTCATATGAAATTAGGTAATGGTCAGAGAATTGCGGTAAGATATTAATTTTGTCAATGTTCAGACCTAGTGTCAGAACTAAGTCTAAAGTATGACTGCAGTAGAGTGTAGGCCCTGTTACATTTTGAGTAATACCAATAGAGTCTAAGATTGAGGTAAATGCCTTTTTTAGTGGGTCACTTTCCTTCTCAAAATGGATATTGAAATCTCCTACAGTTATAACTTTCTGATTGCACACTGCTAGGTTTGTAGTAAAATCGCTAAATACTTTCAGAAATTCTAAGTAAGGCCCTGGTGGTCTGTAAATGTTGCATAATAAAAATGCATCCTTTTATGTGGCCGGATTTGTAATAATAGTGGAGAGAACCTCGAAAGAAGAGAAGGTGTCACTTTGTTTAAGACTAATTTCTAGGGTATTTTGGTAAATTACACATACTCCACCTCCTTTGCCTGATATTCTTGGGCTATGTGCATAATTATAGCCTAGGAGGTTGGCTTCATTTAGTGCTGAATATTCATTTGGTCTAACCCACTTTTCCGTGAGACAGACAACATTGAATTTATGATCACTTATAATATCATTTACAATGAGTGCTTTTGAGTTTAGTGATCTTATGTTGAGTAACCCAAATTTTAGTTCTTGCTGGTAGGTGTTGTGTATGATTTAATATTGATTAGGTTGCTGAAACAGGCTGATTTTGTTTTTCTACTTTTACATTGGAAATAACAGAATGGGCTCAGGAATACTTCCAGAAAGCATTGTCAGTGAACACAATCTACCGTGCCATCCGCCGTAGCCAGTTGAAACTCTACAGTGCAAAAAGGAAGCGATTTCTAAGAAAGCTCCACAACCTCAGACATTTGCACTGGGCCAGGGGTCTTTTAAAATGGAGTGTGGCAAAATGGAAGACTGTTCTGTGGTCAGATGAGTCACGATTTGAAGTTTTTATGGAACACTGAGACGCCATGTCATCCGGACCAGAGAGGACAAGGATAACCCAAGTTGTTGTGATGGTATAGGGTTGCATGAGTGTTTGTGGCATGGGCAGCTTGCATGTCTGGAAAGGCACCATTAATGCAGAGAACTATGTTCAGGTTCTAGAACAACATATGCTCCCATCTAGATGTAATCTCTTTCAGGGAAGACCCTGCCTTTTTCAACAAGATAATGTCAGACCACATTCTGCAGCACATCACAACATCATGGCTATGTAGGAGATGGATCCGGGTACTGAAATGGCCAGCCTGCAGTCCAGATCTTTCACCTATATAGAACATTTGGCGCATCATAAAGAGGAAGGTGTGACAAAGAAGGCCCAAGACAATTGAACAGTTGGAGGCCTGTATCAGACATGAATGGGAGAGCATTCCTATTTCTAAACTTGAGAAACTGGTCTCCTCTGTCCCCAGACGTCTGTTGAGTGTTGTAAGAAGAAGGGGGGATGCCACACAGTGGTAAACAATGGTCTTGTCCCAACTTTTTTGGGATTTGTTGACACCATGAAATTTTGAAACAACATATTTTTCCCTTAAAATAATACATTCTCTCAGTTTAATCTATGATTTGTGTTCTATTCTGAATAAAATATTAGATGTTGGCACCTCCACATCATTGCATTCAGTTTTTATTCACAATTTGTGTAGTGTCCCAACTTTTTTTGGAATCCGGTTTGTACTTAATAATAATTTTAAAAATAAATGTGGTTTACAGAGATATACTTTACCAAATGACCACAAATTTCATTTCCTAAAATGTGCCTCTATTCAATTTAAAATATTTTTCTTCATAAAATTAACTGACTTTCTCAGACATTCACATGGCATACAGATCTAGAATAAGTTGTAGTCTACAGAGACAAATCTGACCAACATACTACAACCTTTAGTTTTTTAAAATATGTCTTATGTTAAATTTTTTAAAATTACAAATCGCTACTGTGAGACATCCATATAATATATGGATCTAAAACTGATTTTAGTCTACAGAGCCATGCCTGACTAACATACTACAATGTTTAGTTTTTTAAAAATATGTCTGTTGAATTTTGATTAATATTTTTAAATTATAAATCGCTACTTTGAGACATCGGTATGACATATAGACCCAAAACTGGTCGTAGTCTACAGAGACATGCCTGACTAACATACAAGAAAACAAACGAGAACTCAGAGAACCAAAACTAGGACAGGAACATAATTATGAACTGGTGGTAAAGTGTAAAGAAACAGACAAAGAAACACATCTACACACATAAGAACCGACAAGAGAACAGTGAAACAAAGGGACTATATATACACAGATCACTGATAAGGGACACCTGGGAACAATAACGAGAGGGCAGGACTACAAGGAGACTCAGACGAGAGGGCGGAGCTAAGGGGGGACTAGGACTGAGACAGGAAGAATAAACAGAGCCATGTGTTAAATGAGCACATGACTAGGGAAACAAACACAGGACGTTACACTGTGAGACATCCGTATGATTTATGGATCTAAAACTGGTTGTAGTGTACAGAGACATGCCTGACTAACATACTACAACCTTTAGTTTTTTAAAATGTCTTTGTTAAATTTTGATTAATTTTTTTAAAATTACAAATTGCTACTGTGAGACATCTGTATGATATATGGATCTAAAACTGGTTGTAGTCTATAGGGACATGTCTGACCAACATACTGCAACCTTTAGTTTGGTTAAATATTTCTTGGTGACATTTTTTTAATAAAGATTTATAAAAAAGTTTCAAATTGCTACTGTGAGACATCTGTATGATATACAGATATAAAAATGCTTGTAGTGTATATAGACACATCTTACCAACATACTACAACCTTTTTTTTAAATATATCTTAGCTAATTTTTTCATAGTTTTTTTTAGTTACAAAAAGCTACTGTGAGACATCCATATGATATACAGAGCTAAAATCAGCTGTAGTCTACCGAGATAAATTTAACCAACATATTACCATCTTTACTTTAGTAAAATATATTTCTGTTAAATTTTTATTTTCATATAAACGAATCACTAATATAATAGATCCATATACTATGCATGTCTGAAGTCACTTGTAAAGTACAGAGACACATCTGAAGAAACAGTACAACCTTCAGTTTGTTAAAATACTGAAATGCATTTTAATGAAAGTTCTTAATGTAAGAAATTGATATTGTGAGACATTAGTATAGCATACAGATCCTAAATCAGTTGTAGTATACAGCAGTATATCTGGCAAGCAGACTACAACTGGTTTGGTAAAAAATAATTTCAGAATTTTAATAAATGATTAAAGAATTTAAATCTCTCAATTTCAGCACTTCATGATTTACTCAACTCAGATGGGGTGAACATTTTTGCGTCCATCCTCTATATGCCATGTACTCCTCCTCCGGGGGTCCCACTGTCCTGCTCAGCCTCTGCCACTTGCCAGCCCAAATCCACATAGCATGTGTAGAGTGGAGTAGCAAATTCCCACGCCCCTTCAATCATCTGTGAATAAGTAAAGGGCTGGTCTATATATCTACAACCAGGACGAAATCCGCATTGTTACTCCAAAAACCTAGGTTCGATTATCAGACAGATTCTCCTTTCCAGCACCTTGGCATATACTTCCCAAGGGAGGCTGAGAAGTGCAATGCCATGATAATTGGCACAATTTCTCCTGTCCCTTTTTTTTAATAGGAACCACCACCCCTGTTTGTCATTCCAAAGGAACCGTTCCTGAGGTCCATGCAATATTGTATAGGTGTGTCATCCAAGACAGCCCCACAGTAACTTTGGGCGAATCTCATACACTCCTGGAGCTTTGCCACTGCAAAGCTTTTTCACCACCTCAATGACTTCAGCCAAGGAAAAGGAATCAGACACCCCAGACATTTCTGGCCCTACGTCCTGCACATGAGGCATGTCTCTCGGGTTAAGGAATTTCTCAAAGTGCTCCTTCCAATGCCCAATATGCTCAGTCAAATTCAGAGTTTCACCATCCTTGCTGAGCACAACTTGGACAGTGTCCCCCCTCCCCCTCCTGAGCTGTTGGAGTGTTGGAGTCATTCTCCATCTCCTCGCCAAACTCCTCCCATGCTCTGGATTTTGCTTCAGCAACTGCCACAGCTGATACTATCCCCAGGCCTGGCTCCAGGTGTAGGTTCCGGTAACCCTCTTCCATGCAGGATACACAGAGTTCTAATGGTTGTACCCACAGGGATGCTTCTTGGATCTTGTTTGTCTGGATCTTCACTCCAGACCTGTTCGCCATGGGAGATGACTGGCTAATCCACCTACCAAATGGTGCATTTTGGACTGTGGGAGAAAACAAACACTGAGACACAGGGAGAACACACTAAATGTCTCACAGACAATGATCTGAGGTAGGGTTTGAACCCACAAACCTTGGAGTGCCACCATGCCACCCATGAATTAAACTTCAAATGTTAATATGCCTGATTATGCACTGAAGTCCCCATTTGGAAGCAGTCCTGCCTGGTCACCTTCCTGCCAGAGGTGAAATGTCACCTGCATTTGACCTACGAGAAGGTTCTCTTTTCCTCCGTCTGCTCTGATGAGATGTGGGCAGCCTGTAAAACTCACATTTATTCAAATAACACTACACACCTATAAGAAAATGCACATTTCAAATCAAATGTCTTATTTTAATTAAAATAAATAAATGCAAATATATACCATCATGCTCATGGACAGCATTATAGAAGTACCTTGAGATAAACCTTTGCTTCCGGTTAGAGGTGCCAGCCTTAAGCCAAATCTGTTTAGATATATTATATCAACAACATAGCACAGCAATAATAAATACACAACCTCTTTTTATTTTATCTAAAAATTACTTTTGGGTGTTTAAAAAGGAAAGAGACACACCAGAATGTTGTAACAAACAGCACATACTCATCAACAGCCAGATGAACCCAGATTCCAAAGAATTTTAATTTGTCATTCCCTGCACCCAATAATAATAATGATAATAAGTATAGTTTTTACTGTGAATGCTACCATATACTGAGTTCAAATTAAACATCTGTCAGGACAGAACAGAAAACTGACAGTCGCGGAACACAGTAAATAGTTCTTTTAATGTCGTTATCCAAAAGACTAATCACAAGGCAGGCAAAGTTCAAAAACAGGAGCAAACAGTACCTCAGAGGATGGGCAAAAACCATAGTCAAAACACAGGCAGATTTCAAAAACCAAAGAATACAAACAGTACCAAAAGGGACAAGGCAGGAGACGTAAACCGGGAACACAGGCAGGAAGTAGGCAACAAGAAATCGTCAGACAGATTACAAGAGAACGCGTTGTATGAAGGGGTGAACCAAAGCATTACTCGGCAGAGAACAGTTCACTGAAATGGGTTTAAATAGGGAGACAAACAGGTGTGTGTAATTAGAATTCTGGCGAGGGAGACTGGTGGGTAGTCATGTGACTGACGGGTGCATTCTGGGAATTGGAGTCCTGAGATGTAGGCGTGACAACATCAGTCTACCTTGTAGTAAATCCATAGCGTCTTTACCTGATGCTGTATCCAAACACACCAAGAAGAGAACATATTTCGCCTTGTTTAAAACCATGGACAAAAAGCAAAGCAATAAGTTAATTTATAAGAAACTTAAGAAGTTAAGGCTGAAATACTTATGGATTGTGAAGGATTAAGTCTGAAACAAAATAACACTTAAGCCTAGAAGTTTAAATAGGATATGTTACCCAACCATGATTCTTAAGGCCTGCACATATTAGTTTTTCCTGTACTCTAACATACACTTCAATTTAAGAAGAATAATTTGTTAATTTGTTGGATCCAGGTGTGTTTACACCAGGTAAACCACTAACATTTACATAACCAGTTCTGTTACTAATTTAACTAAAACAAATTAAATGAGCAAAAACTGGCTTTAAAAACAGTTAAAACAAATTATCCTTAGACAAGTTGAACATTTTTAAAAACCCTGCAGTACTGATCTGGGTAGGTATCAATTATGGTAGTATGTAATATATTAAACTAACTATTTTGTGGATACTTTTCTCTGGGTTCATCTTCACTGGCACTGAAACACATACATACACACATTAGGTTTAAAGGTGTAGCTATTTGTGTAGCATCTTTCCATTCCATGTTATGTCCTATAATTCCTTCATATATTCAGCAAACTCGCTTCCCTTTCTATTTATTTAAGCTAAAAGCTAGGTTGACCATAAACATGAGCCATACAAATTAGATATCCATTTTGTATTTTTCGAAACAAAAGCCAATATAAATGTGTTTGCAAAGTGTTTAAGGGTAAATGATATCAGAAATGGCTCATTTCTTTTCACCGCAACTTTATCAGAAACGAGAGCTGGAGAGTTGCGTTGTGTTGGTTTGTGGGAAAAGTGTTGTGTCAAAATGTGGTACCGTATCATACATATATATGTAAAAGCGCCAAATAAAACAGATTATTTTGATAGTGAGCTACAGTTGCACCCGGGAAAAACAGATTTGTCATGAAAATGCAAGAAAATTAAAATATTGTATGTCTTGCGCAGAACCAATAAGGAACACACACATATAAGTAGCACAACTCGACAGAAAACCTGTTCAATTTTCTGAGGACATTTAGTCTGATGCCTTTTTCTCTGAGGTCGTTTGGTCAGATGTTTATTTTAATTAGGGAGTTTGGTCTGAAGACTTCTGAAAGAGTTTGGGCTGGAAGCTTTTTTTCTGAGGGAGTTTGGTCTGAAGCTTTTTTTTCTGAGGGCATTTGGTCTGAAGCCTTTTGTTCCGAGGGAGTATGGTCAAAAGCTTTTTTTCAGAGGGAGTTTGGTCTGAGGGCATTTGGTCTGAAGCCTTTTGTTTTAAGGGAGTTTGGTCTGAAGCTTTTCTTCTGAGGGCATTTGGTCTGAGGGCGTTTAGATTAAAGCTTTTTTTCTGAGGGAGTTTGGGCTGAGGCCGTTTGTTCTTAAGTCTGATGTTTAATTACACAGGTTCTGAGACATTAGCGTGGTTTTCCCGAGACTTGATGTTGTTTCGTACGAGGAATGATGCCGTTCTGTTCAATGCCTAAGTACTGATGCTGAGGTCTGAGGATGTCCTAAAATGTACACCGTACCATGGTCTTTGGAAGTGGTTCAGACATTGCTTGGATTTGTGGCCGATGAAAGAATCCAGCAAGAATTAGGCGGCACAACAAGGAATGAGAAAACATACTAATCTGTCCGAGCTAATGCGCGAGCTACCAGAGGACATCACAGCAGTGTCGAGAAAAATAAAAAAAACTAAAAAGTGACTATAGGGCCATCAAGGACCACAACGGCAAGTGCGGTTCAAACAGAAAACCATGGAAGTGGTTTTCGTGTATGAATGGCATAGACCATCCAGCAATGGAAGGGAGGGCGGCTTGGACTCAGCATCTGCATTTTTGGAGACCATGGTGAAGGATGGTAAGTTTTTTTCACATTACAGTATTGTTCTTAATCTTTTGGGTGGCTAGCTAGTTTATTTTTTGATAACTTGGCATAATGTGTATGTAAAAAGCACATTTCTGGACCAGGCTTTGTGTCTTACGGGCTAGATGTGAGGCTCTATTCTGATGTTGCTGTTTAGGTTGATGTATTTTAATTGTGTTAATTTAACATTAATATTAGTAAATAATAAATAGCAATTATATTATATATTAATAACTTAATAACAAAGTTAACATTTTCAGATGGTACACTTTTTTTTCTTTTTCTTTACAAGAGGATAAGCCCTGCTCTTGCGATCTGGTTAGGCATGTAGTGCCTAAGCTGAGCGTCCACACTGTTTAAATCACTGTGAAACTGCGCAAATGATTGAGAGGAAAGCCGTGTCTTTACCAGTGATAAGACGCTGATTCTGAACAAAAGTTGAGCGCATTGTAGTGCATATTTATTCAATGACATGTACACACAACAGTATATATTTGATCACTTATTGTTTTACATTTTAGGGGAAGCTGAGCTTCTACTGAGAGAATGTATTATTTTAAGGGAAAAATATGTTGTTTCAAAATTTCATGGCGTCAACAAATCCCAAAAACATTGGGACAAGGCCATTTTTTACCACTTAACACTCAACAGATGTCTGGGGACAGAGGAGACTAGTTTCTCAAGTTTAGAAATAGGAATGCTCTCCCATTCATGTCTAATACAGGCCTCTAACTGTTCAATCATCTTGGGCCTTCTTTGTTGCACCTTCCTCTTTATGATGCGCCAAATGTTCTATATAGGTGAAAGATCTGGACTGCAGGCTGGACATTTCAGTCCCCGGATCCTTCTCCTACGTAGCCATGATGTTGTGATTGCTGCAGAATGTGGTCTGGCATTATCTTGTTGAAAAATGCAGGGTCTTCCCTGAAAGAGATGACGTCTAGATGGGAGCATATGTTGTTCTAGAACCTGAACATAGTTCTCTGCATTAATGGTGCCTCTCCAGACATGCAAGCTGCTCATGCCACAAGCACTCATGCAACCCCATACCATCAGTGATGCAGGCTTCTGAACGGAGTGTTAATAACAACTTGGGTTGTCCTTGTCCTCTCTGGTCCGGATGACATGGCGCCCCAGTGTTCCATAAAGATCTTCAAATCGTGACTCATCTGATCACAGAACAGTCTTCCACTTTGCCACATTTTAAAACACCCCTGGCCCAGTGCAAATGTCTGAAGTTGTGGAGCTTGCTGAGAAATGGCTTCTTCTTTGCACTTGAAGAATTAATGTTCTTTTTGGACCGTTCCCAAAGTAATTAAAATTTAGAAAATATCAAAAAGTTCCAAAATAGAACCTTCCTCCTCAGTGAGGCGTGCTCGTTCCGGAAGTTTTACAAAGACCAGTCGAGTGAAGTTCAAAGCAAATCAAAGTATTTATTACAATACTGGATCCAGGAGAACTAATACATAAGAAACGCAAAGTGCCCTTTCCACGCAAAGTTCTGACTCTTCGCATCTGACTCCACAGTTTTATACCTGATATGACGTATACCCTACTGGCAAGGCGTTTCTGGCTGATTAACATATATTAATATGCATAATAAGACATGTTAGTACTCATGTGCAGGTTTCCCATGCACCTGTGACCCCAAAACACTCATCATGCCCTGCTGACACTGTAGGTTTTGTTTCCCACACTCCTTTTCTGTCACCAAGATTCAGAGGAGTCACTAATGGACTTAAGGTCACTGAGATGCCCTAAAGTTCAACTCCCCCTTTTGGCTAAAACTTGTAATTTATGTGTTTCCTAAGTGCAGATCTGTTCAATGTTAGAGGTCTAAGAATTTAGAAAGGTGCTAATACTGAGTCAACATGCCAGTTAGTGTGCAGATTCTAAACTGTTTAAAGGCATGTCTAGATACTGGTTAATCATTTATATGAGTACATATAAGATACAAGATTTCACACAATGTATATGTAATTATACTTTCTAATTTTAACTAATATTCATTTAAGGATACTTATCCACTAATACAAAGTAATAAAATTGTTTTTTTAGAACACACTGTAGAGTTTCAGCTGGCAACGGCGGATGCCAAGGTGGATTGTGTTCACTGACAATGCATTCTGGAAGTATTCCTGAGCCCATTCTGTTATTTCCTTGACAGTGGCATTCCTGTTTGAGGTGCAGTGACGTTTAAGGGCCCGGAGATCACGAGCATCCTGTAGAGTTTTACGGCATTGACCCTTACGCACAGCAATTGTTCCAGATTCTCTGAATCTTTTGATGATGTTATGCACGGTTGATGATGATAACTTAAAAGTCGTTGCTATTTTACGCTGGGTAACACAATTCTGGTATCACTGCACTATCTTTCTGTGCAACAATGGTGGAATTGGTGATCCTCTTACCATCTTGGCTTCAGAGAGACACTGACACTCTGAGAAGCTCTTTTTATACCAATCATGTTGTCAATTGACCTAATTAGTGTTAATTTGTCTTCCAGCTGTTCGTTGTATGCTCAATTTCCTTTTTCCAGCCACTTTTTGCTACTTGTCCCAACTTTTTTGGGATTTGTTGACACAGTGAAATTTTGAATCCACATATTTTTCCTTTAAAATGTTACATGTACTCAGATTAAACTTTTGATCTGACATCTATGTTCTATTACGAATAAAATATTGAAATTTGCCGACTCCACATCATTGCATTCAGTTTTTATTCACAATTTGTTTAGTGTCCCAACTTTTTTGGAATCCGGTTTGTATTAGCCATCATTCAAACCATTAATGTTCCTGATGTAAGGTGGAAAGTGGTTGCCATGGTTCATTCATACTCCCAGGCATACCTGCAAATGCATTCCAGAAAAGTCCTTTTCCAGCTACAACACTTTGCAAGTTGATGGAGTGCCAGCCTTTACAGTTGAACTATTCACAGTGGTACTCCTTTGGTGCAATGGTGGGTATATGTGAGTCATCAGTAGCACTAATACACTGTGGGAGGACCCATCTGTTTTCAAAGTATTCAGTCATTTCTGTAAACATCTCCTGGTTGGGAAAAAAATAAATTCAGGTACCACCAAAGCCTCTTCAGTAAAACAGAAATCTTGTACACACTGATAAACCGTTGTTATGCTCACTCCAAAGAGATGACCAACACTTCGGTACTCAGCCAGTTGCAAGTTTCCACAGCTTTCGCAATAGCCAGTCTCTTATTTAGAGGAACACATTCACAGAAGGTTGTGTCTTTTCTCTTCATCAATGGACACAGTGTGTTGCACAAGTACAGAAATGTTTCTTCAGACATTTTGAAGTTTTCAAACCACTTGGCAGTTGTGGAAGTGGGAACAATCCTATCCCACCAGTCTGTAGCTCAGTTGGATGACTAAACTGATGAAATTCTGCAGCTTAGCAACGGGTAACAAATCTGAATCTCAGCTCCTGGCCTTCACCTACACCTGCTCCAGCACTGAAGACTAAACAAGACGGTGTTCTTATTATTGGAGATTCAATAGTTAAACATTTAAAAGTGCCAGGCACAAAGAGTAATGCAACTGTGTCTTGTCTCCCAGGCGCACTTGTCCTGGACATTGCCAGGCGGCTTCCCTCAGCACTTTGGCAGTGTGAGGACTTCGGCACCGTCCTTCTCTATGTGGGAACGAATGACATCTCCACCTGCCTCAGCGAGGTCCTGAAGGAGCACTACCGTTCGCTTCTGGATACTGCTCGGGAAGAAGACAGACGCTCGGATCATTGTCTCTGGCCCCCTGCCCACCTACCGTCAAGGATGTGAGGCATTTAGCAGGCTCTTCGGGCTCCACTCCTGGCTCCTGGATTGGTGCTGGCTCTGCAGTGTAATGTCTCTGCAATGTCGACAACTGGGAGTGCTTTTGTGAGCGACCGGCTCTGTATCGTTGGGATGGGCTCCATCTGAGTGGCCTAGGATCCATAGTTCTCTCTGAAAACTTTGAGGTGGTTCAGCGCCAGAAGTGATTGGTCCTTCCCAGTCACATCAGTCAAGTAAGTGGACTGGATAGTGAGCAGGTAAGTAATATTAAAGTTCCTTATAATCCACCTGACCATCTCTCTGCTGTTAGTATGATGAGCAGCATGTTCATATTACCCACTCTGATTAACACTAATACATTTTTCAGCATTGAGACTGTCTGTTACCCGCAAAGCTTGTTACCACAGACACCCAAAAAATCAGTTTTAACAGCCTAATTAGAATTAACACCAAGGCACTGCAGTGAACACAATATTTCTGCACTTCCAGCATTAAATTAGGGCTTTTAAATATATGATCTGTAGCATCTAAAGCACTCATTGTCAGTGATATTATTACTGATAACAAACTCTATGCATTATGTCTCTGCGAAACATGGGCTAAACCCAATGAATACATTGCCTTAAATGAGTCCACTCCCCCTGGCTTCAGCTATTACAGTTGCCCATGAACATCTGGTGGTGTAGCCACAATTTAGGACCGTACCATAGACACAACACAATAATCTGGTCATAACACTAAATCCTTTGAAGTACTTACTCTTAAAGTTACTGCATCAAAAATGAGGCACTCTTTTATGCTCATCACAATTTATCGTCCTCCTTGCTTATACAGAATTTCTTTGTGTATTTGCTGATTTTCTCTCAAGTGTAGTTGTCGTTTCAGAAAAGGCCTTAATTGTTGGTGATTTCAGTATTCACTTTGAGAAGGATCATGATCCACTTAAAATTGCATTTGAATCAATTTTGGATGCGCTAGGTTTCACTCAGAATGTATTCTGTGCCCACTCATCAGTTCAAACACACATTGGACCTAGTGTTAACACAGGGCATTGAGATAAAGAATCTATCCAATCTCTCGCTACATGAGACCATCTCTGATCACTATCTAATCATATATGAAATTGCGTTAAACTTTGATATCTGTCCACATCCACGCTATATTAGAAAGCACACTAACATCCTCAACAGTTAGTGATTTTTATCAATAACCTTCCAGACCACCATTTCTTTTCCAACTCACCCTAATGACCTCAATCTCATTACAAACAACCTACAAACTTTACTGTGTACAAACCTAGACAGTGTTGCACCAGTCAAGACCAAACAATTTAGAGAGAAAAGGCTTGCTCCATGGTACAGTGACAGCACGCGTGCCTTAAAACTGGCTGCTCGTAACCATGAACGTAAATGGAGACACACAAAACTAGAATGTTTCCGAATTGCATGGCAGCACAGCCTCACTGACTACAAACATGCCTTATCTAAAGACAAATCACAGTACATCTCTTCTCTTATAGAAAACAACAAAGACAACCTAGATTCCCTGTTAGCACTGTTTCAAATCTAATTGGCAACAAAAAGGAAATCAACTCCATTGTCCCCTCTGATTTCTGTAGTAATGACTTTATGAGGTTTTTTAATGATGAAATTGATTGCATTCGCCTCAAAATCCAAAATCAGCCCAAAGTGACATCATCTCTTGTAGATGAACCCCCCGCCAGCTCTGAGGTTCACTTAGACCATTTCAGTTCTGGCAATGAAAATGACTTGCTTTGTTTAATTAGCTCATCTAAATCATCTTAATGCTTACTGGATCCTATACCAACACAATAATTACCTAAAACAAATCTTAGCTAAAGTCATTAGACCATTGCTCACAATAATAAACTCATCCCTCAACATTGGATATGTACCAAAACCTCTGAAACTAGCAGTAATCACACCAATTATTAAAAAACCCAATCTTGACCCTCTTGTGCTCGCAAACTACAGGCCAATATCAAACCTCCCTTTTATTGCTAAGATTCTAGAAAAAGCCGTGTCACAGCAGTTGTGCTTTTACCTACAAAACAATGACATTCATGACATTTTTCAGTCTGGATTTAAACCAAATCACAGCACAGAAACAGCTCTAACAAGAGTAACTAATGACTTACTCCTTTCACTTGATAAGGGCTATATCTCTATTCTGGTACCATTTGATACCATATATCATGTGATGCTTCTTGACAGGATGGAAAATCTCATAGGAATTAAAGGATCTGCCCTCTCTTGGTTCATAATCATATTCATAATCAATAAATCATACTTTGGTTAAATATGGTGTTCTAGAAGGGTCAGTACTTGGCCCTGAATTATTCAATTCCACTGTTACACTGATGACACACAACTGTATATATCAGCCAAACCTAATGTTGTTGCTTGTCTACATAAAATAACAGAATGTCTAACTCAGGGTTTGGCAAACTTTACCACTCAAAGAGCCATTTGGACCTGTTTTGCACAGTAAAGAATACACTGGGAGCCACAAAACCTTTTTGAAATTTTAAATGAAATAACACTGCATATAACCGTTTTGTTTTTTTTTTGCCTTTGTGGTATGTATAAACAATCTATACTGTGTTACATTTATGAAATCAATAAATGACTGCAGAGAAAATGTAATAACATTTCTGTATGCAACAAAACATTTTTAATTCTGAAAAAAAGACCTTGGGCTTACGGTTCAGTAAAATACTCAATGTCTATTTGAGTCCTTATAGTAAAAGAAAAAAAATGCCGAACTTAAATTATCCACTGGCAGTAAACAAAAAAGTTTGCCTCTCTCTCCTTGCCGTCATCCTTTTAATGGCGCCATGTAGTCAAGAAAGAAGTGCAAGAAGCCGCACACTGGCGGGTGTCGCACATTGGAAGTAGTGACATGTATTAAGAGTGACAAAAATATTTTAAATATTAAATATTTAAATATTTTAGATGTTACATAATGCCATAATCTTCGTAGAATTACATTCTGAAAATGAATGAACTAAAATAAAATACAGTTTAATTAAATATTCATTAATTATTTTCAAAAGCTGAGCCGCATCAGAGGGATCAAAGAGCCGCGGGTTGCCGACCCCTGGTCTAACTGGAATTAAAGACTGGATGATGCAAAATTTTCTCATGTTAAATTCTGATAAAACCGAGGTCTTGTTACTAGATACAGATACTCTGAAACATTCACTCAGAAATGCTGCTATTAATCTTGATAATTCAACAGTAAAACACAGTACCATCATTAAAAACTTAGGGGTAGCCTTTGATTGGCTTAGGCCTGCAGTATCTTACTAAACTTCTCATACCTTATCGCCCGTACACATACACTTTGTTCACAGGATGCCCATCTACTCTTAGTTCCTCGCATTAAGAAAAACACTGCAGGAGTAAGAGTGTTTTCTCACAAAGCTCCTCAACTCTGGAATAGCCTCCGGTTACTGTTCGGGGCTCAGACACACTCTCAATCTTTAAATCTAGATTAAAAACCTACCTTTTCAAACAAGCTTTTGGTTAATCACTCACTTTCAGGTTTCTCCTTCTCTATTAGTGTTTTCGAGCTGGTTTTCATTTTATCACTGCTCTGTATTAACCCTGTCAAACTACCATAGCTACAGATTTTTATTTAGCTTTCTGGTAACCACCAACACGCTGTCTGTTGCTGGGTTCTCTTGCCTGACCCATGGAAGCTTTTTTCGCAGGACAAATGTGCCCGTTCTTTACCATGAACCTGCTAACCTCTGTATTTTTATTAGTTCCCTTTGTCTGGTTTTCTTTCTCCTGTCTCTCTCATGCTTTGAGATGTCCTGCTGCTCTCCAGGTGTTGCCCTGATCGAGCCCCTGTGTATCCTGTACAAGATCCTGGCCTTGTCTCATCTACACTATCATGCTTGGCCATGCTGTTTTATCTCAGATTAACTCTGCACCTACATTTAACTCACACAGAATCACTGATCACCTCCTCCTTCATCAGACTCATACAGCACTAATATACTACATTCACATTACTATAACCCCTTCATCTGTCATCATTTCACTTTTAATTCTGTTCTGTTCTCTGTTGTGTCTCCGGTGTGGACCCGAGGAGGATGGGTTCCCCGTATGAGTCTTGGTTCCTTCCAAGGTTTCTTCCTCGTGTGCTGAGGGAGTTTCACTTGCCACTGTTGCCCCTGGCTTGCTCATAGGAGGCTTGGACTCAGATCTCTGTAAAGCTGCTTTGTGATGACTTTTTGTTGTTAACAAATTGTTGTTGTTGTAAACTTTGATTGATTGATTGAAAATGTGTTTTATACAAGTCAGATATTTTGGGACCAACTGATGACATCAGCGGACATCCAAAATGCGCTGAAAACAAGTCAGTTATTTCGGGACCAACTGATAATGTCAGTGGACGTCCGAAATGCATTTTAAACAAGTCAGTTATTTTGGGACCAATTAATAACATAAGTGGACATCTGAAATGTGTTTAAAACAAGTAATTTAACTGGTAACCTAATAATAACATGGTCCCAAGTCCAAAATGCATTTAACAAAAATCTATTTTTTAATGATCTATAATAATGTCAACAGATGTCTAAATTTTTTTTTTTAAATAAGTCAGTTAATTGATAACATCCTAGTAGGATACTATTACACTTAAATGTTACTAGATGTTGCTGGTTGCTGATTGGATTATAAGTGGCCACAGGGACCATGTAGGAACAATGGTTGATAACAGGATTTTTTGTAGCTGCAGGTAGGAAAGAGAGGGCTTGGCCTAGGATATTTTACATCTTATCCAGTATGATAACAACTGTTAATGGCTGTCCAATGTTTTACAAAAGTCACTTCATTGGTGATATATGAACATCAAATCCATTTCACTTAACAGCACCAGCTGATTTATATTCAACAAATATTTAAAATAACTTTTAAACACTGCTACTGGAAACATTGGATCTGTGGTTGTGCTTAGGAGAGCACAACCACAAAAACTATAGTTTTTGAATGAGTTTAGCTATTTTATTTATTATATAACATTAGATTTGATCAAAACACTAAATATTTTGTATTTATGGTTATAATTCATCATTTGTTCTGTATCTGCACATTTAATTGAATATTTTTTCCTATATTGTTTTAGTTTAATATATTATTATAATTAATTCATTCATTAATTTAATTCCTGTACACCAGGATTTTGATACTGATTAATGTACAGGGTGGGCCATTTATATGGATACACCTTAATAAAATGGGATTAGTTGGTGATATTAACTTCCTGTTTTTGGCACATTTGTATATGGGAGGGGGGAAACTTTTCAAGATGGTGGTGACCATGTTGACTATTTTGAAGTCAGCCATTTTGGATCCAACTTTTGTTTTTTCAATGAGAAGAGGATCATGTGACACATCAAACTTATTGGGAATTTCACAAGAAAAACAATGCTGTGAAAAACAATTGGTTTTAATGTAACTTTATTAATTCATGAGTTATTTACAAATTTCTGACCACTTATAAAATGTGTTCAAAGTGCTGCCCATTGTGTTAGATATCACCAACCATTCCCATTTCATTAAGGTGTATCCATATAAATGGTCCACCCTGTATGTGTGACGATAAATGGGCAGCAGTTGAATTTGCATTTAGATTTTCACACTTTTTAGCCATTTTCAGGAGGAAAAAAATTAAAATCAACTTGAAAATCCAGATTAAACTACTTATATAATATAATAATACAGTTTAATAGCTATGAGTTTATCTGTGCCCTAGCAGCAAGGACTGCACATAGAAAAACCACTGAGTGTTATGGTGGTGGAAGTTGTTACACTAAAATTGGAAGAATTCACATTGAGTAAGGAGCTGAATTTGAAAAGAGTAGAATAGATTTATTCTTTGCATGCAAAGCATCCTGCAGCAAGCGACATGGAAGTTGCAAGCTCAATAATCCTGATAAATGTTCACAGTGATCTTTTATACAGTTCTAGCTCGCCCCAACCCTTCTCCTGTTCTCAAAACTAGACTAAACCAGAAATTTGTGATAAGAGAAAAATGGGTGCTGTGAAGGTGCAGTGGATACTGAGCTGTACAAAATATGTTTATCACAGATACAATACAACTTGTAGTTGCATATGCAGTTTTGAGTTTCAGTGACATTTTGACCTTAACAGATGTCTACAAACATATTTAAACATTTTCCATTGCAATTTCTCCCCTTGTCACTTAAGACACTCAAAGCTGAATAAAACAGGACATAAAGTACCCTTAATCATTGAAAGTCTGGTCTATTCACACACACACATTATTTTTGTTTGCTCCAATTGCAACCCCGATGTTGTCTTCAAGAAATCAAGCTCCAAATCTGTGGTAGAAGGATCAGGATGTTCTTTCAACAAACGTAGAGTTTGGTTGCCACTGATCTAATTTACGCCCAGCCACGTCTTATTAGCTATTTCCCATTAACTCTCTTATTAATGGAAAGACCAAAAGGATTCTCACTAGAATGTGGGGGTAAGGAGCAAACCACTACAAGAGTCACTACTGTTGCTGTCTGTATTTACCTTGAAATTCACGTATTGCCAGAAGGTGTTTGTTTTAGGGTCTCTAAATCCCAGTCCATCATCCAGCTTGGAATCCATGCATATTTTCACTGCTGCCCAGACAGAAACTGCAACAATTGTACATGTGACCAATAAGGCTGCTATGCCAACCCATTTGAAATGTCTGTGTGTAGATTTCATCATATCTGAGGTTTTTCTGGAGCTGGTGTATGTTTACAGTGTGGAACTTCCAAACATTAGTTCAAATGGTGAGAGTTTTGTCCTAGATGACACTCTCTGTCTCAAGCTCATACAGACTAATGGCAGAGCTTCCACTCAGTTTAACCCTGTTTCCTGACAGTTTTCATCAATTTCTGTTTGATTGCACTTTGCGGGTAGTAGGAGCATTGTTTCTGTAATGGCATGCCAATCACTTCACTGATGTGTGTCAGGATTTTCCTACAAAGGAGGGTTCACTGTCTGAGGATATTTTCTTAGAATAATTTCCCTAATTAGGGCTTTTGCAACTGTTAGAGTATCCTGCTGAGTGGTAGGGTAGGCTTCTACCCATTTTGAAAACATGTCAACGATCACAAGCACATATTTCTTTTTCTGACATGGAGACAGTTCAGTGAAATCCATTTTTAAGCGATCAAATGCCACATCAGGTTCTGGATGTCCTCTATCATATGTTCTTTGTGCTTTTTATGAAATTTCACTATTTTGGGGTTCTTGAAACTTCTGAGTAGCATTTTACACATTGCGAACAGAATAATAATAAGAAAAGATAAGATTTAGAAGAACAGTAATTTGGCTTTGACAAGCCAAATTAATAATTTGCCACTATTAAACCATTTGCACACACCGGTTGGGAGGTATTGAAGAATGTACCACATGTACCACAGGTCCCTTCAGGGGATCCGTAGTTCACCAGTACTTCAGATGTACTTTGGTGAGGGTTACCTCAAGAAAAACTAGTGTCTGTCAAGACAAAGTATCGATGCACTGGTACATGAACTTGAGGGGGAGCACTACCACGATTGTGGGGATAATCTTTTATATCGCATCATATTTAATCTCAATTTAATGTTTATCAACTTGTACTAGGCTATTATGGTTTTATTTGGATCCCCATTAGCTACTATGGCAATAGCAGCTATTCTTCTTGGAGTCCTAAACATAACATATATAAACAACAATCACACATATCAACAAAAAGTGAACAACAAATACAAATATATTTGTATACAAGATGTAGACAAATACAACTATATATATATATATATTGTTCCTCTGTGTCCACGTAAACAAACGCCTAAACTGGTCTCAGGGATCCACTGACACCCATTCCACCATGGGGGTGGGACTGAAGACACTGTCTGTGTGGGGACTGTCCAATCAGACACCAGCTGTTCTTAAGCTCCAGCAAATCGTATCACAGGGGGCGGGTGTTGTGGGCGGGGACTGTGTGAGAGGGAGGTGCAGAAAGACATTCACACTCGCACCCCCCGTCGTGATAAAGGAAGCCCCTGCGTCGTCCATCTGCAGTGATACACCTCTCCAAGTGTTCAGACGCGTCCGTCCTTCATGAGAGGAGTGTGTTGAAGAGAAACTAAGACCTGTGTTTACTGAAGGTATGTGTTTTACTGTGTACAGCGTACACACCCCGTTTATAACGTGTTTTATACCACGTGTATAGAAATAAATTATCACAACCGATAATGAGCCAGATCTGGGCCGCGTCTGGAACTAATGGCGTGCTTCTGGCTCAAACTCGGCCGTGGTCCGGTTATCGCGATTTAGTTATGGGTTGCCGGATTAGGACCGAGTCATTTGAGCCACGCCTCAGCCACAACACTCGGCCTGGGAAACTCTCTGCCCAGACTCGGGTCAGAACTGTCGGCCCACTCTACGGATACTGTACATCACGGCCGAGACAGTGCCGACTCCGCGCGCCGGCATCGGGCCGAGTGTCTTTGTTCCCGCGTGCGTGGTTCGGCAGATAGCTGGGAAGACGACGAACAAAGCCACATTAAAGACGTCCTTTTAAAGCCGTTATTTCAACGTTAAATCTCATTAAATAAACATTGAATTAAAGTTGAAAAGACGACTCACAGAGTCACATTAAAAACGTCCTTTTAAAGTACAGTAGGTTCCATTTAAAAATGTAATGGTTCAGACTGGATTTTAATGGTGTCTACATCCAATAGTTTCCATCTTAACACATTGTAACCCATTAGCACTTAATGGTTCCTAACAGTTTAACCATTATTTATCTAATAGTTTCCATTATGTAACACTTCTATTAGTATTTAATTGTACCTCTCATTTCACAATCCCGGAAAATATTAGGAAACACCCACAGGTAAATGATAAATGTTTATAAATATATTTGCAAGTTTTTGTAATTAGCCCAAAATATGCGACTCAAATATGGCACACAATTATTTATATATTCATTCATTATCTGTAACCCTTATCCAGTTCAGGGTCGCGGTGGGTCCAGAGCCTACCTGGAATCATTGGCGCAAGGTGGGAACACACCCTGGAAGGACAAACACACACACACACACATATATATATATATATATATATATATATATATATATATATATATATATATATATATATATATTAGTACGTATAAATAAACCAACACATTTTATGATGTAGGCTGAAATTGAGCTTCCCCTCCTTGAAAGACCAGCATCCGCCACTGCTTTCAGTGTAAGTTCTTTTATGTAGTCATGTTTTTGTACTACTTAATATACTTGGAAACATAAGGGGCTAAAATGTATCATTAACATTAGCTTTATATATACCAAACCAGTGAAAAACCCCTTTGTACCCTGTGGTGACTAAAGTGTACCAGAATTGTTCACACAAATATTCATAATGGCTTTCTATGCTGTTTATTTAGTTGTAAACATGCACAATATAGCACCAGTTAAAAAAATTAAATGTCAATAGAAGTCAATAGAAATAGAATAGAAATTGCAAATGTAAATGGAATTATTGAATTGGAATATTGAGCTTGTGTTTACCAAAGGGAAATTTAAATTCTAACTTAGGATTTTATTGCCATTTTGCATGTTACATATTCATTTTAATATTAATACTTATAAGCTTCCATAATCAAGAGTGTACAAAACAATTACTTATGTAAAAAGGCAAAATAAAAAATATAGCAATTTTTAAATTAATTAAAATCCACCAGGAGAGGGAATACACAAGACTGACATTTTTAAATATATATTAAATTTGACATTTTTTAATCTAACATTTCATATATAACAAACTTTTTTGGAGAGAGCGCTGAAAATAAATGGCTGCCAAAGTAAGATATTCTCAAAAGAACGACGTTTCTGGGGGGGGGATTAATGCAAAAAACTATCAGACAGTGATATTCAGCATAGCTGGGTGGTTTGCGGTGGTTTTCCCTCACATCAAAAAAGTGAGAGTCACCGCAAGTCCAGCTTTCTCTCGCAACCATGGTGTTTATATATGTTTTTTTCTTTTTGCAGCACATGACAGTTGTGATTCCCAGTTAGCAAAAAACTCTCCGGCCATTTCCAGGCCAATTACGAGCCCGAGTCTCATCCACCAGGCATCGGTTTGGCCCGACTCCCACCCGAATGCCCGGTTCACATCTGTGCTGAGTGCCACACGCGGCAGTATATAACACATCGGTCCGCGTCTGGCCCAGACAGCATTTGTAATGCGGTCCTATTCACGCCCAAATGTTCAATTCACATCTGAGTCGAGTGATGCGCACTGCACCACATAAAAATCGTCAAGCATCTGGCCCAGACAGCGCTTGAATCTCTGATTCTGGTCCAAATTCTCGGCTCACGTTCGGGCTGCACCCGGCCTGGACAGCGTTTAAATGTACTGTATGTCCTTTGATTTAAGGTTAACAGTTCTGAGCAATTGATGACTTTCAGTTGTTAAGCTGTGCACAAACAAATACCCCCAACTAAATGTGTAGTTTTCTTAGCTTCAAAAATCAGTACCGGACATTACTGATGCTCCCGCTCTTGGGGCATAATGCAATAAAATCCTCCTCACAGCAATGTTCCAACATAGTTTAAAGCCTCACATGAAGAGTAGGGGCTGTTTCTACAGAGAAGGGAAGCAAATTCCCTATCTTGATTAATTTGAATAAATGAATAAACAAACAATTAAAATATTTTAATATAGGTTATTTATAGCAGGCTAAAAACACCCAGACAATTACTCCACGCAGAGCCTGAGTCTCATCGGTCAGATATTTGTATCTAGACCCGATCTTCGCCTGAATGCTTGGCTCGCATGCGGCTGACTGCTGCATGCGGCCCTCAATATGAGACATCGACCCGCGTCCAGCCCACACAACGTTTTAATTGTGGTCCAACACTTGTATTTTTCTTAGCCTATAAAATATAAATATTTTAACTGTAACTCATTTAGTTGCTACATGAAATTATATTACTGTTAGCCCCATTTTGCCAACAACAAAGCATGAAACACCTCACATCTCCCCACATTTATTTAAAAAGATAGGAAAGTAAGAACATAAATGTAACAGTCAAATGCCCTGTCAATACATTGATATCACAGGAAACACTGGATGACAAGTCATATATATTTATTTGGAATTATAATGTATAAGGGCTGTTATCATGGAGAACCAGGGATATTTTTTAATGTGGTTCTAGCTATTCTGTACCGATAATGGTAATGCTAACTGTATGCTATCCAAGGTAACTATCTGATAATGTAATTGTGGATTTTAGATTTCTTTAGGTTATATAATCATCAAGTAATACTATTACCATAACTGTAAAAATATTCGCTGATGACCCAATTTTCCCACAATAAAGACAGAGGAGAATAAATAAAAATAATAGTTTATATAACAAAATGACTCCAAAGTTTCCCCAGTTGTGAGTTTGTGTCGCCCTGTGAAGGACTGGCGCCCCCTCTAGGGTGTGTTACTTCCTTGCGCCCAGTGATTCTGGGTAGGCTCTGGATCCATTTAGACCCTGAACTGGATAAGTGTGTGACATGGATAGAAGAAAGGAATATGAAAAAATGCACTTTTGCACTTTTAATCAACAAATAAATACTGCAAGAATGTGAACACTAATAAATGAACCATATTATTTCTGATTTGAAAAAAGAAAGCTTTGCACTGTTGTCAGGGCAACAAGAAGTCAACAACCAACAAACTGATTATTTGTGTGTCTGGTAGTCACTCCTATTAAAGTTGAATCTATTCGAGTCGTCTCAGTCTCAGTTTGCAGTGCACTTTGAACTTAAATATCTATTATTAAATGAATGTAAAAGCCCAAATGACAGGTGCCAACGCTCTTTGTCGAGTGTAATACGCGGAACCGGCCGAGCAGCGGGTGCCGACACTCCGGTTGTCAAGCGTAATATGGGAATCGACCCGAAGATCCGGAGCCATCATAAATGTTTTGATGCATAGAATCAGACTTTCACACCTGTATTGATTTGTCCAGGCTTTCGGATTGTAGGTTTGGCCTGAACATAAATAGAGGGTGTAAAAGTTGATTCAGACTACATTCTGGACCATAGGACAAAAGTTTGCTCCGACCAAACGAGGCGGTCTCAGTCCAGATCAAACTGAACCAATCCATGTCATGTGTAGTGTAAAATCACTTAAAGGATGGTTCAGACTTTCGGACCAATTACAGGAAATTGAGACAGATTCACCACTCATTAAAAAAGAGCCACGGCAGAACATGGGGAGAGGAGGAGACGAAATATTTAACTATTATGGTATTCATAATATTTACTAAAATGTATTATATGTTATTATTATCTATTAATGTATTACGTATATTTTATATAATCTTGCAGTCTTTGCCTTCTTATCTGCTGGTGTTGATATAACGGATGATGAGGATGTTCACTTGGTGAATTTGAATAAGTCTGGTGGTGCTACTGGTAATAATGACAGAATAATGGTAATGAAATGAATCTGCTCATTTATCTGCTTAATCATAGAGTGGAAGAAGCGACCTGCTAAATTGACATCAAACATGTTTCTCTACAAGTCCATCAATATTCAGTATGGAGAGACACGTGTACAATGTAACAAAACCGTCAAACTTTCAGAAAAACAACAACACATGCATTTGCGAGGGAACGCAATTTCTTGCATTTTTATAAAGTATTTTGCAGTTAAAAGGATGCATTAAGTATAGACGCAAATACGCTGAACGGTGCTCCAATAAATCATAAATGCACAGATGCAGCAGAAACATTTAGACTGTTTGTGTTCTTTTATCTGTAATTCAGCATTTTATTTATTTGTTTATTAAACTGCATTATGCGCTATACACAGCATGGTATCTTTATCAGCCAACAATAGTTAAATCATTATTGATATTCCTTTTTTCCAGCATGCATAACTTTTAAATGAATGGTGTCTCTTCCACGTGGTTTCATCTGGTACCAAACACCAACACAGAATCATACACACCAAATACTGTACTTTACCTCCTCGGTGGCATCTGATATAAAAGCTTTTAGATTCAATGGCTCTGGTCAGTTCTGGCATTTTATAAACACTTTCCCTTCAGAAAAAAAAAAAAAAGATATATTTTCCAGTCGGATATAATTGTATTTTGTTTGTATTTATTTTTTTTTTTTTGACTTTTTTCATTGCACATCCACTTAACATTTATTTAACACTAGTTTTGGTTTCTGAGTGTACATTTTCTTTGTTTTATCTTCAGCCGTTGTTTTATAATTTTCAGTTTTTGAGAATTTGTTAATTTATATTTTTCTTGGTGTTTTGAGTTTGTGTCACTGGTGATTTTTTTTTTTTAAACACAGTGTATGAGACTGTCATGGAAGTTCTTATTAGTGAAATGTTGACTGCTTGTTATTAGCAGAATTCATTGCTTATGAATTCCACTCGCTTTATCTGAAGTGCTTGAAGCATGAATGTCCAATATACAAAATTAAAACTCACGCTTCAAACTATCTGAATTACAATATCAGTATTGTAAAAAAAAATCTAATGAATGGCAAACTATATTGGTTTCTGATTGTTTTTTTTAAGAGAACATTTTCAAAACGATCCCTAAAGGAGTTGAATAATTAATGAAACAAGCACAACAACTGCAGTTTGCAAGCGCAGATTGCTGCGCGCATTTTAGTGCCAATCAGCGATTCGGTCATATTTTTAGTTTCCCTACTTTTGAGGACTGTTAACAAAAAGCAAAAACAGCTTTAAAGCTTTTAATACAATTTATGTCCCTTATAAAAAAAAACTATTTAATCAACTATGTATATATATTTTTCCATTTCAACATGCTTCATATATTCATTAAGTGTCTTTATGTAACATCGTAGTGTCAACAGGGTTATAAAGATCCATGAGCAGGTAGAACAGAAAACAAAAATACAATCTGACATAAAAAAAAAAAAAAAACAAGGTCTGAGCATTTGAAGTTCAAACAATGCTTCACCAGCACAATTACACTGGACACACTGAAATTCATACAACTGAAAGACTTTCTCTGAACTGTAAATAACTGTTTGAGTATTCAGCTAGCTGTAAAAAAAAAAAAGAACCTTAAAGAACCTTTAATTAAGCCTAACAAAGTATAGAATTACTACATCCTATTTGATTTAGTGTATAAAATTTGAAAACAACTTGCAAATTATTTAAAAACTATTACATCAGTTAGGAAATTAAGTTTACATACAATGGGAGATTGGATTTCTCTCTGTAATTTCTTTAGACAAACATGTCTTCAATCTCCACGTTCACTTTAAGATTTTACCTATTTGCATTCCAGCTGCCATTGATATTTTTCAGCTATTAAATCCACATAGAACAAGCCGAAAAAAGTTTGCCTTATGATGTGAGACAAGAACATTCATTCATTCATTCATTATCTGTAACCACTTATCCAATTCAGGGTGGGTCCATAGCCTACCTGGAATCATTGGGCGCAAGGCAGGAATACACCCTGGAGGGGGCACCAGTCCTTCACAGGGCAACACAGACACACACACATTCACTCACACACTCACACCTACGGACACTTTTGAGTCGCCAATCCACCTACCAACGTGTGTTTTTGGACTGTGGGAGGAAACCCATGCGGACACAGGGAGAACACACCAACTCCTCACAGACAGTCACACAGAGGGAATCGAACCCACAACCTCCAGGCCCCTGGAGCTGTGTGACTGCAACACTATCTGCTGCGCCACCGTGCCGTCCGAGACAAGAACAATACATTGGATTTGTGCTGGCTCAAAGTGATTAAGGACCTCAAATTCCCTACAGAAATCCATCCATTCATCCATTATCTGTAACCGCTTATCCAATTTAGGGTCGTGGGGGGTCCAGAGCCTACCTGGAATCATCGGGCGCAAGGCGGGAATACACCCTGGAGGGGACGCCAGTCCTTCACAGAGCAACACAGACACACACACATTCACTCACACACTCACACCTACGGACACTTTCGAGTCCCCTACAGAAATCTCAGCCTCTTATTCAGTTAATAATGTGTACTATTGCACAGTGCCAAGATTCCAGTTAGAATTAAAGTGTAAAATCATTTCAGGCCAGGCTAAATCCATCTTGTCCCTACAGAGGGAGACTAGATGCATGTTTAGAATGTGTTTTTGTGCTGGCACAAAGTGATTAAGGATCTCGAATTCCTTCCAGAATCTTGGCCTCACATTCATTTTCTTCATGCAGCATTGCTCAGTATGCCATGTTTCCAGTTAAAATTGAAATATAAAATCATTTCGGGCCAGACTAAATCTATCTTATCCCTACAGTGGGAGACTAGATCTGTGTTTAGGATGTGTATTTGTGCTGGCCCAAAGTGATTAAGGACCTCAAATTCCTTTCAGGATCTCAGCCTCACTTTCATTTAATTATGTGCACTATTGCGCAGTATGCCATGTTTCCAGTTAAAATTGAAGTGTAAAATCATTTCGGGCCAGGCTAAATCCATCTTGTCCCAACAGTGGAAGACTAGATCCATGAATGTGTATTTGTGATGGCCCAAAATGATTAAGGACCTCAAATTCTCCAGATTCTCAGTCTCACATTCACTCTTTTTTGCATATTTGTATAAGACAGAACTTTTCTCACCTTATTTTTTCTAAAGAAAATTGTCTTAATATGACTTGTTTCCAAAGAAATCATCATCACCCTGAGCCTGACTAAATACAAGTTTTTTTTTCTATGTTTGGCATTAGAACTGTATTTAGGATGAGAATTGTGGTGTCCCAACCTGATAGTACCTTGAATACAGTTCGTCCGTTTAATATTTAAATATCTGTTTAACATACCTGCTATTATCCGTTTTATTTTTGCTGGTCAATTTAAAAAACATACAAATTCATCAATTTGAAATCTTCATATACCATACAATATATTATTTTATAATGTATAAAAATTCTTCCAAGTATTTTCAGCTGCAGAGATCAAATAAGTAGTGATTTTTTTGGCTTGTTTTGTGTGTTATGAAGGGCGGCACGGTGG